>NC_037681.1:11786808-12048183 GCF_003255815.1 Theropithecus gelada
ATTTAATTTATTAATATTTCAAGAAGATTCTCTCACACCTGAAATGCCTTTTGAGAACAGAAGTAGAGAGAAATTTCTGTTTAAATGCAGAGACTCTGCCAGACCCCGGCGGAGAGCAGCAAACTTCCTCCTAACAACATTTTAACGCCTCTTATCATCTCGATGAATCGGCAGAAATTAGCACTTGGCTTCATTTCTTGTCTCTCTCATTAGAAAAACCCATAAACTTTATATTCTACTTATGCTAATGTTTTTAAACAAATCTTTCAATCTTATGTGCATAATATCAAAATATTGTTTGAAATCTTATATTCATTTATGTTGGTTCATTTCAGTCTCAGACATACGTGAGCACTGAGACAAGCCAAAACCTCCTGTGACCCCTAAATTCCTCCGCTCTGTGAAACTTAGGCCTCTGACTGACAGGTAGCTGCTTTCATCATCACTGCTGCTGGCAGTGCCAAAGATGCTGAGAGAGCGGCCTCAAACAGACCAGCCTATGCATTCCTTCCAGAACTGGAGGTATTTCCCTACAACTTAGTGCTGGATTAGAGACTGCTCTACAACTTGCTGTGTGCCAGGCACCGTTCTAAGCATTTTATATATGCTAATTAATGTATTTCTTATAACCACTGCATTGTATTGTAAACAACAACAATATGGTAAATAATATTGTTATCCTCATTTTACAGTTAAGAAAAGTGAGGCAAGGGGAGGCAAATAACATGCCCAAGATCACACAAGTAGGTGGCAGAGTCTGGATTCAGGTCAAGTGTTTCAGATCTGGACTCAGGCTGTGCTACCTCCCAGTTGAATGAAAGAGTGAATGACTGGAGAGCGCATGAACATGTGGATGATTGAGTCAACAAATAAACAAGTTTGTCCCATGTGGCCTAAGGTGTGGGGAGGATCCCACCAGCCCAGGAGCTCCATGGTGCCTGGGGCCTATCTGGGACCTGTGGCCTTCTTCCTGGCCAGGACTCGCTTTTCCATGAATGTTATGGTTGCTGAAATGTAGTATCAGTTCAGAGTTGGGAGGCGGGAAACCCTGCCTTCTTGTTTTGGCAGCACCAACCAAGTTTCTGTGTGTTCTCAGGGGAACCAATGACCTATTTCCCCTTCCCTAAATGAGAGAGTTCAGCAAGAATCATTTCTAACATTCCACAATGCCATACGCTGGCTTGTCCGAGTGGAAGTCTATTGGCAAGGCTAGAAAAGTCCAGCTCTGATTTTGAGACTGATTTTGGAGAACATCCTCATCCCCACATAAGAAAGCACGGGGCCTCAGGCCTCTAAGTGGTCTCCATGAACAGGTTTTATATGGGCAGGTTACAGTCTATGTACTGTAGACATGTATATTCACCTCGCAACTTGAGAGTCAACTTGTGTTGACTGTTGAGTTTAATAAGTGAAGGATAAAAGTGAATGCTTGGTTAGATCGCCCTGTCTTCAGAGCTGAAGCAGAACTCTGTACAAAGTAGGAATTATAGAGAGTGTGAAAATACACCTTCAAAAGTTTAATAATGCCCCAGAAAAAACCTAGTTCATTTTACAAAAGGGGAATTTACAGTCAGATAGCTCCATTCATTCTATGAAACCAGGTGTCCTCACAGAAGTATTCATCATCTGCGTGGGTTTCAGTGATTGGGAACAGTACTCCAGTAATCTTGCTGCAAACATCTCCATAGATCTTCAAATACAAATGGCTTTTCCCTGAAGTCCATCCAGTTTGACTTTGCCATTTTTCTGTTATAAAAGTTTTGCTTCTTGGCCGGGTGCGGTGGCTCAAGCCTGTAATCCCAGCACTTTGGGAGGCCGAGACGGGCGGATCACGAGGTCAGGAGATGGAGACCATCCTGGCTAACACGGTGAAACCCCGTCTCTACTAAAAAGTACACAAAACTAGCCGGGCGAGGTGGCGGGCGCCTGTAGTCCCAGCTACTCGGGAGGCTGAGGCAGGAGAATGGCGTGAACCCGGGAGGCAGAGCTTGCAGTGAGCCAAGATCCCACCACTGCACTCCAGCCTGGGCGACAGAGGACAGAGCGAGACTCCGTCTCAAAAAAAAAAAAAAGAAAAAAAAAAAAGTTTTGCTTCTTATCTTTATGGGTGATTCAAGCCTGAAAGAGAGAAGTTAGTTCTGTTTTTCAGTTAACAGGGGCATGAACACGTGTAAATTCTCTGCATTCGTCCCGATCCGCTGGTTCTTCCCATTAGTAGGAACTGAGCCGTGTTGAGGTTGTCTGAGAGCCCGGGCACAGCACAGGGCATGCTACCCACTTCACAAGTGACACAGGGCATTCCCTGGTGAACAGCTCTTCAGTTTCTGGGCTTACTGCTGAATTTAGGGTAATGGCTATAATTGTTTCAAATATCCACTAGTGCTGGAGAGACAATGTATTGAGGAGGGCGCATCAGACTATCTTGTACTTTCAACTTTTGCCCAATGTTCCCTCGAGACAGCTTCATCTAAACCAGTCTTCCTCACGAGGAGGCAGCCAGGACCGTCCTGCAGGCACACCCTCCTCAAAAACATTTCCACAGTGAAACACTGGCAGAAGCTGTTAGGGTGAGAAGGAAGCTTAGGTAGATGAACTAGAGGAAAATTACTACGATTAGCATTTAGAGAGATTAAAAACTGCCATTTATTCCACAACCAAGGGACATAATGAAACCAAGGAATATGACTGCCTTGCTATGTATGGCTCTTGTCTTGAGAAAAGATTCATTTCTTCATTTCCTCATTTGGCAAATACGAGTTGATGTTTTACTCTCCATCACAGACTGGGCTGAGGCAGAGATGACAACTGAGTCACGTAAGGGAGACGGCACAGTGGACGCCCACGTCTGGGGTGGACATGAGCAGTGAGGGCACGTGCTCAGGGCCCCCCTGGGGCTGCATGGAGGCCTTGCTTCCTGAAGGCGGCGCTGTGGATCCAGTCCCACGGACGCGGAGGGCCAGGCCCGGGACCAGGGGAGCGCCCTGCCAGAGGCCGGGTGTTGGTCAAGGTCACAGCCCCAGAGACCACAGTAGCATTGTGTCGCTGCAGCCAAGGAGAGCAGGCGACAAGGCCTGAAAGGTAAACTGAGACAGATCCCCCAGGGCTCGGCACATGCCCTGGCCTCTCAGCTGCGTCTGTAGGCACAGAGGAGACACTGAAGGGTTTTTTTATTCTACGGCATTTTTCTTATTGTGGTTTAAAAAATATATACATACACACATAAAATATACATGTATGCATATTTGATATATAAAACTATATATATAAATTTTGTTTTATATATAACATTTTATTTTGTGTTAAGCAAAAATTATATATAAAATATTTAATATTAATATAAAATAGAATATTTTTATATATTATATATAATTTGTATATATAAATATGTATTTTATGTTATAAAAACATATAAACATATATATATATAACATAAAATTTACCGTTTTAGCCATTTTAAGCACACAGCTCTGTGGCATTAAGTACATTCACATTGTCACAGTACCATCGCCATCATCCATCTCCAGAATTTTTCCATCTTCCTCAACTAAATTCAACCATTGTAATTCAACTAAATCTAACCTTTATACAATAACTCCCTACTCCCCTCTCCTCAGTCTCTGGCAATCACAATTCTACTTTCTGTCTCTATGAACTGACCACTCTAGGTATTTCCTGTGAGTAGGATCACACAGTCTTTGCCTTTCTGTGACTGGCCTGTCCCCCACAGCACAGCGTCCACACCGCAGCATGTGTCAGACCTCCTTCCCTTTAAAGGCTGGATGACATTCCATGGTGTGATACGCCACGTTTTGCTTATCCACTTGTCCCTCGATAGTCATCGGGTTGTTTTCACTTTTGGTTGTTGTGAATAATGCTGCTAAGAACACGGTGTACAAATATCTCTTCAAATGGCTGGGTTTTGAGCAGAGTAGTGGTTGGAAAAACCCTTTAGAAAGAGCTCCCTGTTGGTGCAGAAGATGATGATGATGATGATAACACAACTAATACTCAATGTGTGCTAGGTGCTGTGCGGAGTACTTGACATGCATCAACTCATTTAATCCTCACGACCGCCTCATCCTCACACTTACTTTTTTGAGGTTGATGTTGTTATTATCTCCATCTTAGGAACCAGTGGAACCTACCCGAGCTTGCAGATAGCAGAAGACAGAGCCAGGAACTGCATCTGAACAGTCAGCTTGCAGAGCCTCGGCACTCAGGCTGCACCACATGGCCTCTCCTGGTGGACTGGGAGGGGTGAGCTAATGCATGGAGGCAGTTGCTGAGCCATGGGAATAATCCAGGCAAGAGCTGACAAGAGATGTGAACTGAGCTCAGGAAGCAATAAAGAACAGGCATGTGGCCAGAGACTTGAGATTCTTAGGGAGTGAGATGGACAAGTTCCCCGGAGTGACTGTGGGTGTGAGGAGGGGGAGGGGTCTAGGATGACAGACAGCTTTTGAACTTGATCACCTGGGTGGACAGTGGTGCCACTGACTAAGAGAACATGGGTAAATTGGCAGGTGTTGTGGGAGGGGAAAAGAATGATTCTATTCAGTATGTGCTGAATCTGAGATTCCACAGGACATTTGGATACAGGTGCCCAACTCATATGGTATGAGTCAAACTCAATAGAAAGATCTTGTTGGAGACACAGATTGGGAAGTCATTAGCATAGGGGAGAGTCGGAATCTTGGAAGTAGATGAGCTTGTCTGTAGATCATGTGTGTGGAACTGAAAAGAAGAAGTGGAAATTGAAACCCAGGAATGGGGACTTGAAAGATGGGGCAGTGGGAACACACTAGGGCTTATAATTTCAGAACTGACATGACAGCAGAGAGAGGGTGAGGCCCCACTGCATTGCCCCATGTGCATTAACCCACACTGTGCTCCCTTCTGGGGGGAAACCAATGGTTAGGGGCTGGGTCAATGAAGAGGGGACAGCAGGCATTTGGTGGGAAGCATCAGAAGGGTAGGAGTATGTGGAAGCCATGGTGGGGGAAATATTTCTGGAAGGATAGTATCAAATGCCTCAAAGAGATCAAATTAATTGGGACCAAAAATAGTACACACTGACTTCTGCAGGTAACATTGCTGGTGACCTTACAAAGGGACATTCTGTGGAAAGGGTAGGAAAAGGGGCTAGCTTGCCCTGGACTGAGGCATAAAGGAGAGTATGGGTGTATATGGAGTATAGACGTCAGGAGAAGTGTGCAACTGGGGGTTAGGGGAACAGGCAGTAGCTCCTAAGTCCTGGCCTGTGGGAGACCAATGGAAGATCTTGAGCTCATTCACAGATAGGGGGACAAAAACCAGTGCAGAAAGGTGGTCAGGGGGATCAGGACTGGGAGGTCAGAGGACAAGAGGAGGAGCTCATGTTTACGAGCATTCCATTTCAGTAGAGGAGGGCTGTCTGAGACCGGAGAGGAGAGAGGCTGGGCAGGCACTGCGCAGAGGCCGTGGGGAAGCCAGAGCCTTTGGAAAATGCGAGCGCTCAAGGCTGATCTTGACACAGTGGGGCTGGGACACACACGTCGGAAATGGCAAAGTCCTTTGGGAAATCATTTGGCAATGGATATAAAGTTAGTCTGGGGAGTTTACCCAAAGGATAAATGAAAGAAAAAGCATCCGTACAAATATGCTCCCGGCACATTATTTACAATATTATTTTTAAAAAGCACATGTGGCTAATGGTATGGAAACGAGTTAAGTAAATTATGGAACATATGCTCAATGGATGGAATATTATGAGATCATTAAAGTTATAATTACGCAGCTTATAGCTATACAGAAACATGGTTATGATAGTAAATGGAAAATCCGTCCTAAAATTGTATGTATACTCTAATTGCAACTATGTGAAGTATGCTTTCCCATGAAAATACATTATAAGAGAATCCCTAAACTGATACTAGCTGTTGGCTGGACATAATGGTAAGATTATGGTTGACATTATTTTTTCTTTTTCCATTTGGAAAGCTTGTTTTGAATCCTAATGCTACAGTTCTCATTAAAACAATAACAACAACAACAACAAAAAGTAGCCTTATATTTTATTAGCTATTACCCTATTTAAACAGAACATCACTGGAATTTTTTTCTTTCTACCTGACACTATCGAGGCCTAATAGGATAGATTTTATGTGGCATGGCCATTCCATTCAAAGTTCCTCACCTCTGATGTTGAGATTGAGTGCTGATGGTAATGGGAGTCTCCTTCCTGCAGTCCAAAGCGTACTTGGATGCTTCTAATAGAAAAGATGCTGGCTAAACCTTGAACATTCCCAGCCCAGGCGCCATGCTGGGATGGGTTGCAAATGGCAGGCAGGGCAGAGACAGACGTCCTTGCCAGTCCTGTATCCAGCACACAGGTACGTAGCTTTCATTCTACTGGGGTTCATCCCTGGAGGAGCCCGCGAGCGGCTTTTCATAGAACTCCTACCTCCCTCGCGCCCAAGTCTTAGGATAGACTGCCGTCCTAAGCCTCAACCTCTTAATATTTTTCTTCTATTTTGAGTTAAATTGTCTCTAGTTTTCTCTTTTTTGGGTACACTAATATTTAGAGAGCTTATGAGTGGTTCAAAATATTGATACAAATAGGCATTTTGAAATGGCAACTCAAAAGTCAAATGGTAGCCATTTGATGCTAGAGACAGGGCAACGTGGGGTGGAAGAAGTGGATCCCAGCCTCCCATCTGCAAGAATTTCCCTTCATTAGAAGAAGCTGCTGTTGGCTGGTAGCAGTAGCTCATGCCTATAATTCCAGTGCTTTGGGAGGCCGAGGCAGGTGGATTGCTGGAGCTCAGGAGTTCGAGACCAGCCTGGGCAACATGGCGAAACCTCATCGCTACAAAAGATACAAATTAGCTGAAAGTAGTGGTGCACGTCTGTGGTCCCAGCTACTTGGGAGGCTGAGGTTGGCGGATCGCTTGGGAGTAACAGATCGAGGTTACAGTGAGCTGTGACTGCGGCACTGAACTCCACTCGGGGTGACAGAGTGAGACCCCATCTCAAAAAAGAAAGAAAGAAAGAAAGCTGCTGCTGCTAAGTACCCTAGCTCTGGCTTCTAGTCTGTAATAATTTACCTCTTTCATTGAAAGGAATCAATTTAATAGGTAAGATAATTGTAAGCTCAATGTAAGCATAAGAAAAAATCAGAATTTAGAGATTCATCTGCAAAAGATGGATTAAAAAGGATAATTAATACGCCTGATGTTTTCAAGAGGCATTAAAATGCGCATGAATCACTAGATTACATCCAGGAGTGGGGCAGGAATTACATTCTCTTCCTCCTGGTCTCTGTGCGCCTAGTTGCTTATTCGGTTGTAAACTACTCCATCTTGTGGCTAAACAAGGGTACTAATCGAGATCGAGGTGCTCTTATTTTCACACTGAAAATCCGTTTCCCCCTCTTAAAAGTTATGCTAGACTTTAAGAAATCCAAGCCATTTAAGAAATATGAACAAGCTTTAAAAAATTCCAAGCATATATAAATGCAGAAAGTAAACATAATCCAAAATCTCGTTATCTAGACTTATCCACACAGGCATATATTTTTAGGCAAATACAGGCACATAACATGCATACTGCTTTACATGAGAACTAGTTACAGTTTGTCTTTTTTTCACTTCAAATGAATCATTATGTTAATACAATTCAGGAATGAGGGCTGGTCAGTATTTGATTGAAATTAACAGGTTGAACTTTCTAGTTGCTATGGTAAACGGAACAATCAGGAAATGTGTAACTTTGGGCAGGAGAGCTTTATTTCTTATAAAGGGTTACAGACTGTAAGGTACACATTCCAATACGCTGGGAAGTGTAGCCTCCAGCCAAAGCCATAAAGGAAGGCACTTGGAGAGAGGGAAGGATAAGACAGGAATGTCAGCTGAAGGGTTTGGCCAGGTATACATATTCAACAGGATGTAGGAGGATCCATGAATATTCATGAAAGGGGGTCTTGCACATGTGTAATAAGCAAACATGCATGTTGTGTACATCCCAGGTTCTCCTTGGGTTGGAGATGTAACATTTAAATGAATTATAATTAGGCCTTATATGTCGAAAGGTGAAGCAGGGCGTCAACACACTCAAGTGGGCAGCCTCTGTAAACCAGCCAGAACCAGTCCATGGCCTGTGGTCTCTTATCAGGAGAAAGTTACAGAAGTCAGTCTCTTGTCCAATCAAAGCTGTAATTGCGGCTGGTGGAAAGGGAGTGAGTTAGTCAGTGTCTGGCGGTGGATGAGCTGCAACTAGTTGAACACTGCTTATGTCAAGGCCAGTGCTCGTTCAGCTGCTAGAGAGAACAAACTCTGGCAGTTAGAACCTAGTTTGTTCTTTAAATGTTGGGTGCGTGGCTTAACCCTTCCCTGCCATGGCCTTAGGTCTTGTTTATAATTTTGTACCTTATTGCCACAAAGAGTTTGTTCTGTCAGTCTTATGGTCTCTGTTATAATATTAATGCCGGTCCGTTGTGTCTAAACGGCAAAAGGGGGAAGGTATTATATAATGACACATCTGTCCTCCTGTCCTGTTATGGCCCAGAATTTTCATTAAGGTTCCTCTGGAGTCCCCTTGGCCAAGAGGAAGTTATTCAGCTGGCTGGGGGCCTTAGGGTTTTATTTTTAATTCTCACTCTACATATGTTCATAGCAGTTAGGGTTAACTACAGTCTCCTTGGGCCTGGGCCTCCTGATCTGTTAAAGGGGATGAGGGGCGGGTGTCAGAGATTGCACACCAGTGGACCCCAAATCCCCCCCCGCACACCTTCTGGCCTCCAAGGTGCCCTGGGTCTTACAGTGCTCCCTGCATTTGTTGCCTGCCTGGGGAAGCATTTGGCTTGCAACAGTGGGATTAAATGATCCCTAAATTCCCCGCCACTTGAGACATTCAGTTGATGCTGTTCTTGTCCTGAGAACATTTAGTAAACTAGAGAAGTGATTCTCAACGTGGGGTCCCTGGACCAGCAGGATCAACTGGAAAGTAGTGAGAAATGCAGATTCTCAGGCTTTCTCTCGGGTGTCCTGAATGACCTGGGGGTGGGACCAGCCACGCGTCTTGGGCCCTCCAGGTGACTGCGGTGCACAGGTAACTTCCAGAACCATTGATGCAGAACACCAATGAGATCACCCCTTTCTTATTCATGTATCTTCCACCCTCTCACCACTGATCTTCACCATCTTATCTCTACACAGATGAGGCTACTGCAATTCAACTGACCACAATACAATAAGTCCAGAGTCGGGCTCCTTTCCTCCAGCTCCCCTGTTAGCACCGTGGGCCAAGCCACTGCCATCTGTCACCTGACTCGCAGCAGCCACCACCCTGGGCTTCCTGCTTCCATTCCCACCCGCTGCATTTAGCTCCACTCAGAACGCTCCCATGGCTTCCCTCTCAGCCCAGGAAACACGGCTGCCTTAAATCATGCCAGGACCTTATCGGCTGCCCTTTGGCCTCTCTGACCTCATCTCCTACTATTCCCTTGTTCTCTCTGCTTGAGATACATTTGCCTCATCCTCATCCCACCACAGGGCCTTTGCATTAGCCGAGCTCCCCACGGAGAGCCCTCAGGTCTCATATGTGCGTGTTGCTTGCCCTCTCGCTGCCTTCACGTCTCTCCTCAAACACCACTGTGGTGTTGAGGCCCCCGTGATCATCCTATTTAAGTTGCAATCTCTTCTATCTTGAGAACTCTTAATAAACTAGAGAAGTGGTTCTCAAAGTGGGGTCCCTGGACTAGCACCCCTTTCCCTCCTTCCTGGTGCTTCCTACCAGGGGGAACATCAGGTACTTGGCTCCGTTTAAGGCTTATTTCCCCAGCTGGCACGTGAGTCCCATGAGGGCTAGGCTTTTGATCTGCTCCAGGGACATCCTCAGTGCCTAGCACAGGGCTGCGTGGGGCAGTGATCAATAAGCATTTGCTAGATGAATGAAAGAAACAGATGCTTATTAGGGGCATGTGCGCCCTGACGTGGGGGGCCCGTGACTGAGGGCAACCCCACTCCCATGCTTTGGCCAGCTTGCATCTTGCTTCACCACCTGTGTATGCTTGGATCACCCAGGAGGGCACGGGAGACGCTCTCAGAGCCCCTGCCCCACTGAGGTTACCTCAAGTCCCACAGGGCTCTTTCCGGTCCAGCGAAACTCACATTCTGAGTTGTCCCAGCACGGGCTCCAGGCTACCACACCCGGTTAACCCATCCATGGGCAAGGCCCAAGACTTGGCCAGTGAGAGGCTTCGTCATACGTAGAGGAAAAGAAATTTTATTATTTGGTTTGTATCTGGAACATCTATCTCCCAGGCACCTTGAGTTGTCGCTGATCTCGTCATTCTTTTTATCTGTTCTGAAACATAAAACCACCAGTCTCCATTCTCTCTGGTGTAAAAGTAACAACCGGTACTCTACAAACACCTGTAGCAGCTTCTAGGGCTGCTGTGATGGATTACCCCAGGCTTAGTGGCTGAAACCAGCACGATGTCTGATCTGATGACACCGTAGGTGCAGCCTTGCTGGGCTAACAGCAGGTGTGGGCAGGCTGCGCTCCTTTCTGGAGGCTCCCAACACCTTCACAGGGAGGCTAGGAATCTATTTTGAGGTTAGATTTAAAATATAGAATATGAACTCAGATCTAACAGTTACTGTGTGCTTATTGAGCTCAGAAGTTAATCAAATAGCTTAAGATTATTCTAAAAGACTTTAGAGCTATTAATATAATGAAATGGGTCATAGCCACATACTAAGTGTGTTAGAAATGAGAAATACCAGGCTGGGCACAATGGCTCATGCCTGTAATCCCAGCACTTTGGGAGGCTGAGGTGGGTGGATCACTTGAGGTCAGGAGTTCGAGATCAGCCCGGCCAACATGGTGAAACCCAGTCTCAACCAAAAATACAAAAATTAGCCAGGCGTGGTGGTGCGCACCTGCAATCCTAGCTACTCAGGAGGCTGAGGCAGGAGAATCGCTTGAACCCGGGAGGCAGGGGTTGCAGTGAGCTGAGATTGTGCCACTGCACTCCAGTCTGGGCAACAGAGTGAGATACTGTCTCAAAAAAAAAAAAAAAAAAAAAAAAAAGAGGAAAAGAAAAAAAAGAAACGAGAAATACTCAATACTTTCTTCAGAGCCATTTTCATCTTGTTATCCTTGCAGCCTCACAAGCATCGAGGCACGCTCCCTGGACAACAGGACATCGTGGCTCTCCTTCTAAGTGACCCAGGAGTGGTTCCATTCTCTCAGGGGAGCTGAGTTTGCAAGTTCAAGATCTGATTGGAGTTTGGGGTGGCTTATTAGAGGTTACCAAATTCTCCTGCTGCTTCCTCGACCCAAGAAACCCACAAAGGTTTCTACCGATAAGCAGGGCAGCCTCAGCAGTGGCGAGTGGAGACCCAGGCAGCTCTGTGATGATGGGCTGCCCCCCGCTCGGCCCAGCATAGCCCCCTGCTGCCCTGCAGATCCCACATGCGGAGGCAGGAAGGCTGGGAGCAGAGGGAAGGGAGGGAACGAGAGTCAGTCTGAGCAGGGAGAGTACCCACATGGGGAGGCCCCACAGGCAGCTAGAAACACCCGTCACACACCACACGATACTCGGGGCTTATGTTTAGGGAAATTATGTACAAAATCAATCAAAATTAATCCATGATGCTTTTTAAACAATTATTTTAATGGCAGGAGCAAGAAAATTGGAAACTAAATAAATTGTGATCAAATTTGACTACAAAATGTTGAAGGCTGGGCACGGAGGCTCACGTCTGTAATCTCAATTACAATTGACAGGCCAAGGTAGGAGGATCACTTGATGCCAGGAGTCTGAGACCAGCCTGGGCAACATAGAGAGACCCCATCGCAATAAAACATTTAAAAAGTTAGCTGGGCATGGTGGCACACACCTAGAGTCCCAGCCACTCGGGAGGCTGAGGTGGGGGATCACTTGAGCCCAGGAGTTTAATGCTGCAGTGAGCCCAGGAGTCTGGTGCTTTAGGATTGCATCACTGCACTCCAGCCTGGGCAAAAGAGTGAGACCACATCTCAAAATAAATAAAAATTGTGAATGTGTGCCATCATAGTAATGAACTGAACAGGAGTTCTGAAGCTGGTGGGATGTGGACCCCAGCCCATGGTGTGTGTCAGGGGCACTGAGAGTCCCTCGCTGCCGTTCAGCACGGCTTGTCCATGCTGCTGGCCAGGGTGAGAGTCCTTTGCTTTCATCTGACTCCATTACCCCAACGTGGCTTACGGGAATTCTGGGGTCGTCTAAATTCACCTTATTCCGACAGAAGGCCAAAGTGCTGACCGTGTGCACAATGGCCTCTAGCTTTGATGTTCTTTGTGTGCAAAGATGTCTATGGAGAAAGCCCTCCTGACCTTTGAGCCGGCTGCAGCTGCTCACCCTGTGACTACCGTTCTGGAGCAGGCAAGGTGCAGGGAGAGACGTGAGGACCAAGCAGGGCCCCCGGAAGAAAGAACATCACCGCGAACTCCAGACCAGCCAGTGCAAGCCAAACCAACTCACAGATGGAGAAACAACCATGGCCTGGGACTCCCAGACCCAGTACAACAGCAAGTGAGTATCGTTTTCCGATGAATTCTTTTCTCAGGGAGAAAAGGTCTGCCTCTCTAAACGCTCCCTGTGACTCGGGCTTCACTTTCCCCTTGGGACAGCCTTGCTTTTGCTGTCGATGCAATCACACCTGTTTACCCAGGGCCCATCCTGTGTCAGAAACTCTGCTGGTGTTGCGTCTAAGTCCTCGAGTGGCCCAGAACCCTGGAGGGTATAGTTTTGTCAACATTTTTCAGGCAGGAAAACGGAGGCTCACAGAGACTCAAAGAGAGGCGTGGCACCTGAGCACCTAAGATGTGCCCGGCACCATGCCAGGCCTCTCCCAGCGAGAGCCCAAGACCCCACAAGGCTGTTACCTGCTCCCAGTCTGATCTGACAGGTGAGGTCGCGTCCCCACCATGTGGGGACAAGCCCTCAGCATTGAGTCATTACCCTGGCACTCACAGTCAGCACCTCACAGCCAGGATTTAATTGCTTTCTAATTGTTTTCTCTGTTTGTTGTTTTTCTGTAATTAGACTCGAAGCTCTCAGGACAAAAACTCTGACTTGACTGTATTTTGTAACCCTGACTGCTGGACCCAAAGGCGTTATTAGTAAACATGGATTGACTGACAGAAGAATCCAGACTGCACAAGGCAGACGGGTGGGCAGATGGCCACCTTCCAAATTACCTGAACACCATTATGAGGCATTGGTCATGAGGTCCTCCAACTACTAGGCAAATACTGATTTCTGTGCTTTCTGTGTGCCAGGCCCTGGGGACCAAGGATGGGTGGAACAGGATCCCTGTGTGTCTGGGGGGAGGAGAACACACACATGACTGAACCCCAGAAGCACCCTCATAAGTGCCCCAGGTAGGTGCTGCGGGGCATGAGGAGATGTGGGGTGGAGGTGGGAAGGGGCCAGGCCTCCCCTGTGGGCAGAGGCAGAGGGAGGTGCTAGGGCCTGTGTGGGCTCAGCCATCTGGGATGGCGGGTGGGAGGGTACTGTGGGGAGGAGGAAACAAGCTGGAATGAAAGATGGGGCAGAAAGACATTTCGTGAGGGGCCCCCAATACCCTGTGGTAGAGAGAGGCTTCAGACTGCATTCTACAAACTGAAATGACAACTGCTATTTCAAGATGGCTCTTTCGTCTGTGCGACTCCCTGCCTTCTGGGAAGCGGACCTGCTGTCTTCTAGGAATTATTCCTTCTGCTCCAACCACGAACTTCAACTGGAGCTGCCATCATTCCAGCGTGATCCCAGCTCCCTAGAGCCAACTCAAGATAAGCCAGTGGCTGATTTCCTGACATCTTTTGGAAGAATCCTGAGAAGCAGTTCTGCCTAGGAGGGAAGAATGCAGACACGGTGGCGACGGGCACTTCGGGGGCATTTCAGCTGTGAGACCCAGATGCTACCCTGCCTGCGGGTCGGCTGTTCAACTCTTCTCTCAAGAACGCTAGACACCCCAAGAGCTTCTCAATAAACTGAAAGAGCTTCCTCCTTTCAATTAAAAGATAGAACAAGTTGGACTTTTGCAGCCTGCAACCAAGAGTGTCCTAGTATCACCGAATACAACCCCTGACTGAAATACAGTCCTCAGCGTCCTTTATTTTATCTATTAAACACCACTATGAAAAAACACCTTCCCTCCACCACTTCCTCCCCTCACTTCAAAGAAGCAATATTCTGAAATTACAAAAAAGAGATTCAACTTAATAGAGGGGGATGCTGTGAGGGAACAGTTTACTCCGCAAAAGTAATGATGGCAACCTCGGTGGAGAAGGTTTGCCGTGAGGTTAGATACAATTATGGAGAGTTCGGATGAATCTTTCATTCCTGCCATGGAGGGACAGACCTCTTACTGCGAGGCTGGCTCCCCTGGAGAGGTTTCAATCTTTCTCAGAAAGTACAATCAAGTCCTGGGAAAATGAAAAAGGAATAAATTTGAAGTTCTCCTGAACAGTTTTCATAGAAGATCCAACAGCGGCTGTAACTTTTGTTAAAGCTTCCATGGCAGTGATTTAATGAAAAGTGATATGAACTCATCACTCTAATAAAGGGGTCTTCCTTCTTCTTTTTCAAAAAGTTTTCTAGAAGGAACTTTGGCTGGCTGATGCTTATCACCTTAGTAGATAAATATTTGATGAGTGAATGAAAATCAAATACAAAAAGACACAAACACAGGCAAGTTATACTCTGAACTATTTTACTGCTATAGTAACAGTGCCAGACATCATTATTATTATTATTTGTATGGGGAGGTCAACCCATTAGGAAACGACCGCTATTGAAAAGACAGCTTATTTTTCACAGACCCCAGGAGGGGGCAGCCACGCTGTGCAGGACCACGTAGGGAGGCAGGAGTGAGGGTACACATGGGCAAGAGCCTTGACTGTGGCTTTTCCTTTTAGGATTGGCTACTTTGAATCATTTCATTTGGTTTATGATAAGCTATGTTGAATAATTCCAGGGGGTTTAGAATTAGCTACTTTGAATAAATTCAGTAGGTTTAGGATTGGCTACTTTGAATCATTTTAGTGATTTTAGGATTAGCTACTTTGCATAATTTCAGTGGCTTTAGGACTGGCTACTTTGAGTAATTCCAGTGGGTTAGGATTGGCTACTTTGAATCATTTCTGTGCGTTTAGGATTGGCCACTATGCATCGTTTCAACAGGTTTAGTTTGAACTATTTTGCATAATTTCAGCGGGTTTAGAATTGGCTACTTTGCATTAAATTCAGGGGGTTTAGGATTGGCTACTTTGAGTAATTTCAGTGGGTTCAGGATTGGCTACTTCGAATCATTTCTGTGTATTTAGGATTGGCTACTATGCATCACTTCAGGTTTAGGATGAACTGTTTTGCATAATTTCAGTGGGTTTAGAATTGGCTACTTTGCATTAAATTCAGTGGGTTTAGGATGGGCTACTGTGAGTAATTTCAGTGGGTTTAGGATTGGCTGCTTGCATTCATTTCAGCAGGCTCTGGCATGTGGGGATTGTCCTTAATTCATCGATGCCCTGGGGTGATTAGGGCTGGGGAATTTCTGCCTGGGGTGTGACGGCCTATAAAGGAGGTGGCTGGGCGTGGCTCTAGATTGGCTGGTTTGTATAGGAAAGGTGTACTTGCAGGCTAGTTCTTCACTATCTCTAGAAAATTTACTATTTTTAAACATTGGCTAGCTCTGGGAGGGCCAGTCCCTCCAGGGTCAGCAAGGCCCCAGAATTTTGTCAAAGCATCAGAAAACCATGGCTAAATACAGGCCTTTGCTCTATAAAAATCATGCTCTTTAATTATCCTCTAATTCTAATATAATTATTAATTCTATTGTTCTTTTTTCTTGGCTATGACATTAATTTTATTGATTACTTAGTTTAAAAGGCTAATGGCCTATGTTGAAGGAAAGGTCATACAGTAACATGACTTGAATTCTTTTTAAAATATATTTTAATATTTTGTACCTCAGTATTAATCTGTATTTTCTGTGAAATGACAGAAAAATAAATGTATGATTTTGCTTTTGTATTCATTTTGATTTTGTGTTGCGGTTCAGTAGTTTTATAGCTTAGTGTTCAAAGATTACTTTCAATTTTTAGTAACGAGTTTATTGCCTTTAAAGTGTTTTAATCGAAGACTTAGAATAAGAAGAAAGGCTTAAGCTATACTTCTGTAGCCCACAAAGTTATTGAGGAAAGGTAGTAATAATTGTTTGCCTGATTATTGTTATTACGCCTTGCCTCTTAATTTTGGAGAATGCATTACAGCCTTTCTATTAAACTTCAATATTTATAAAAATGATGTACTGATCCTTTCTTATAAATATTTATAAGTTCTTAGCAGGAGCTACCTAATATGGTTCTGATAGTTCTGTGAGAGGCTGAACACACTTAATGTCTGTGGGGTTTCCTGAATGGAGACTAGCTGAGGTATTATTTTAACTGGCATAAAAACACCTGGTCTACAACATCAAATCTCTCCAACATTGATACCATTCTGTTTTAATTTTTTCTGAGTAGTTAGGTCAATGAACTTAGCGCTAAAAAAGGACGGAAAATGTACCAAGTGACTTTGTCATTCATTTTCAAGGAAACTACTTATTTATTCCATCACTCTATGGCTTCCTCTTCCACACTCTCGGGTCTCTGTGCACCCTGGTTCAGCCCTATGACAGAGGTTAAGAAGGGATTTTCTGCGGGGGGAAGAGAATCATAACCAACGTTTATAGACCTCTTCCTATAGACTAAGCGGCTCACGTGGATTGCTCCGAATCCTCGAAATCCTTGGACAGGTGCTACTATTCTCCCTTCTTCACAAATGAGCAGTAGAGGTTTAAGGTGATCAACTTGTCCAAAGTCACACAGGAGCTCCAGAGCCCGTGTTCTGAACCATGTACGTGCTTCTTCAGGTGGCTTTTCATCTACTTTTATGATATCGTAGTGCACAATAAGCACGTGAGTCATATTTGGAAGGTATAATAAAGTGGACACTAAGGTAACCACCTACCAGCTTCAGATAAACATCACCACCAATACCTCTGCAGTCTTGTGGGCCCGCCTTCCACTCCCACCTGGTACAGGTCTTATCTCCGGAGCCTCCTACCAACACCTGCTGCACTTCCCCCACTGGATTCTGTGCTGCAAAGGCTAGGCTCATTGTCCTTAAAAACAACAACAACAACAAAAACAAAAACCAAACTCCTTAGGCCATGGACATGGCCCCCTTAGGGCAGGTTCTGAACAAAGGACCTATGCCAAGAAATAACGCACATGTCTATGACACTCTGGAAATGACTTCAATGTTTGGCAGACTTCTTCAAACTCATGATTTATCATTCAAACTGGGACGCTTGGAAGTAAAAGGGGGAACTATCTAGTAGTCACACTGGGATAGCAGGATGGTGGGGCCCTCCTGGGCAAACAAGTGGCACAGTCACCTTTACTTCATCCCTGGACTCTCGTAGTTCTTCCATCACAGTGCCTGGAATGCTCTCCTCCAAACATATGGCCCACTGACTGTCCTCGTAATGATCCCGGCTTGATGGAGGGGTTATGACATCGCCTGCCTAAATAAGATGAGGGTTCTAGCTTGGTTGGAGAGCATAGTATAATGCTTACTAATCAACACCCATCCATTAGGATCTGGCTGACATCCACCTCTCCCATCAAGTCTTCTGACTGTACCAATGCTGTACTCTCTCCTTTCGCAGGCGGTTTGAGCACAGGCTGTGTGCCTGGCTTGCGTGCTATCATAGCTGGCCTGGTATTCCTCCACAGTGGTTCAGAGCACTGGCTCTGGAGCCGGGATTCTAGGTTCCAACCTGGCTTGGGCACTCACTAGCTTTAGGACTTTGGGCAAGTTATTGAAACTCTTTGAGCACTAATTTTCTCAATATCTACCTCATAGGGTTGGCTGAGAGGATCGAATGTGTTACTTGTATTTAGAACAGTATCTGGAACAGAATAGGAGCTATAGAAGCATCAGCTCTCACTGTCACCTTAAGGCAATAATATTGTCAAATGCCTGTTTAAAAAAAATAGCCCCTAGAGAGCCCTTCCCAACGTATGCACACAGTGTGTGTCAAAAATACTTCCCAACAGGTATTTCCCACAAAGGTATGGGATGTCTGAGAAGCTAAGTGCTCCTGTGGTAACAAACCTGGTGACAAAGGAGCCTGTGTCAAGTCTGAACAAAGGAACAAGGGCTCCGATATACTTTAATCCTCTTCCCTGGCGGCCTCACATCAACACTGTCCACAGTCTAGTTCCTGTGACAGCTGGAATGGAGCAGATGGCCGGTGGTTTTACACTTATCTTACTTGATCGTCACACAAGGGCAGATGGGGCTGGTAGGGCAGAGAATGATCCCAATTTGACTCAAAGAAATTGAGACTCAAGGGGTACAGTGGCCTGCGAGGTTACAAGCCAGTGTTTCCTCCCGACATCACCGGGAAAGGCACCTGTAACATCCGCCTCTCCTGGAGGCTGCTTCCGGGTCGTCACTGACGTCCCTGACCGCTGTGCTTGGCTTGCTGTCTTCCTATCACCGCCCACCACTCCCTTTGCTGGCTCTTCCCTCCTTCCTACTTTAAACTTGATGGTTCTTTCTCTAGTTGAGCCTTGGCCTTTTCCCTGCCCAATCCTCCCTGCTGATCCAGCCCATGTTTCAAATTCCCCTTCCATACAGCAGCCTCCCAAATCTGTCAGCAGGCTGACCCATCGCCTGAGTCACAGCCCTCGTTTCCAACTGTGTTTCAAGCGTTTCATTTGAGGTGGCCCCAAACACCTGAAACTCAAGGACACCCAAGCCAACCCCCTCTGGTGTCTCCTCCTCCTCCCACCAACTTTTCTTCCAGTCTTCCTGGCTCTTTGCATTCCCACAGCCTGTGGATTTCATACCAAATACCCGCCCCCAGCTCTCCCGCAGCCAATCAGCTATCACACTCCGTCCAGGCGAGAGTGGCGACGTTTCTCACACCTACCTCCTTTCTGTTCCCGGTGCTGGGTCCCATCCCCTCCGTGTACAACGGTTGCCTGGCAGGTCTCCTCCTTCTAGTGACTCCCTGCTCCTGCAATCCCTCCGTTAACCTTCCTGATGGGGAGATCCTCAAAGCCTTTTCCCAGGAGTTCGGGGTTCCTGAGACCCAGAAGGTGAGACTTAAGGCTCTGATTTTGTTGTTATATTATGTGCTACTCTACTTAATATATATATTTTTAAAGGGTTGCTAAAATACAGTTTAAAAACATAGTTCTAATTTCAACCCTCATCTGTACTCTCAAAAGAGAAAAAAAGACTAAGTGATTCCCCTTTGGCAGTGCAGGAACCTCACCACGAATTTCAGGCCCTCCACAAACCTGCCTCAGCCTCCTTCCCAGCTGGTTTCCACAGGGCTCTCCTCCCTCCCCAGCAATGTCCTGGCTTGCCTGCCTTCACTCCCTGCACACTTCCTGAACTTTCCTTCCTCCTTTCTTGCCATTTCCTCTATCTGTACTCCCCACCTCTCCTCCCATGGCCTCTTTTTTCCCCACCGCCTCCTCCTCAGGGTGCTACCGTCCTTAAGGCCCCCTTCCTCAGCTCTCCTCCTGTGGCATCGTAGGAGCAGGTCTCCCATTAGACTTGAGAACTTGGTCTCTTCCACGTCACCAACAGTAGCTGATGCAGGGCCAGACTGCATATACTCCAGGCAACTCTGCACTGCCCTGGAGGACACCAGGTATGGCAAGAGCTCAGCAAATGGGCGATCGGTGCTGACAGGGCCACCCGCCATTCCATCTCAGCACACCCACGCGACGTGGGGGAACCACTTATCACTTCTCTCTTGTCAAAGTGGTAAAAAGTATGCTCCAACAGATACAGGCTAAATCAACACCACCGATCAAACCTGCCACAGACAATTTCACTAGAGAATGACTGCCACACAGAAAGAACCCCAGAAAGTATTTTCTACAGTTTCATCTGGAATGAAAAGGGCACTGGGTACCGCATGATGGTACTCACTCTCACTTGTTCATCATCACGTTATTTTATTTTACCACATAAAGGGTTTGATGTGTATATACATGTCTCAGAACTTATTCAAGATTATTTAAAAATAGACACTTATGAAGAAATCAGTGGATAATTGAGCATTGAGGGGGGTCTAATTCTTGAAGCAATATTTTTACTTAAAATAACTGCATTGAAATGAATTTTTTTTGAGACAGGATCTGACTCTGTTACCCAGGCTGGAGTGCAGTGGTGCAATCTCGGCTTACTGCAGCCTCTGCCTCCCAGGTTCCAGCGATTCTCCCACCTCAGCCTCCTGAGTAGCTGGGACTATTGGCACATGCCACCACAGCCAGCTAATTTTTGTATTTTTTGGTAGAGATGGGGTTTCACCATGTTAGCCAGGCTGGTCTTGAACTCCTGGCCTCAAGTGATCCACCTGCCTCAGCCTCCCAAAGTGCTGCGATTACAGGCATGAGTCACCAAACCTGGCCTGAAATGGATTTTAAAGTACCCGTCACCAACTGCCTCTTTCCCCCCTCAAAAACCTACTGCACAATTGCATTAGAGTCAAAATGCCAAAGCTTCTTCGTTTTAAGGTACTTTAGAAATCCTAGAGCAAAACGCAATTGAACGCTTAGCTATGACTGAGGAGTCTAGCTCCTGGTCGAACACCGATGTGTGATCCTTCATGCCAAACCATGGTCAATCATAAAGACTGCCTGGTGGGCCTCACGGGGGCAAGCTACACTCCCCAGCCCTGACTTGTGCATAGCCAGTGCACGACAGGTTCTGGGGGCTGCAGTCAAGGACTCAGCCCACTTCCCGCAGTCCATGCTCTTCCAGAGCTATGTGCACTCCTGGCTGGGTGCCTTCATTCAGAGGGATCTGTTCCCTTCAGCCAGTCCTCCCTCAGGCACCTCAGCTGAGACTTCCTGGGGAACGGGAGCTTGAAGCCACTTTTCTCCACATCTGTGCTGATCCAAAATGGAATCCACAATTATTTCAATAAACTGTGGCATATAGATACACAATGGAATACTATTCAACCTTGAAAAAGGAGATGTAGCCATTTGCCACAACATGGATGAACCTAGAGGACACTAGGATGTAAGCCAGGAACAGAAAGATAAGTAGTGCAAGATCTCACTTAGCTGTGGGGTCTTAAAAAGTCAAATGTATAGAAGCACAGAGTAGCACTGTAATTACCAGAGGCAGGGGGTGGAGGAGGGCGAGATGCAGGTTAAAAGGTACCCAGCTGCAGTTACGTAAGACGAGTGAGTCTAGAGACGTAACGTACAACATGAGGACGACAGTGAATCACACTCTATTGTATGCTGGAAATGAGAAGAGACCTTAGGTGCTCTTTCCACACACCCACACATAGGAAACTGTATGAGGGCTATGCTAGTTTGCTTGACTGCAGTAATCACTTCACTCTGTAAATGTGTATCAAAACATCCTGTTGTATACCTTAAATATACACAATAAAACAACTTTTAAATACCCCCAAAACAAAACTGATCCAAAATAGGGGGCAGGGGTGCCTTCTCTGCTGTAGCCTTGCTCGTATTCCTGCAGCGAGTGAGCACAGACAGACTCGGCTGTGCCTTTCACTTGGCTGTTGTCTGCACCAGCACCTCCCACACCTGGCAGCTCAGCTCCCTGGCTCCGCTGAGCTCCTGACCGACTCCAGTTACTTCATTCTTCTGAGCGAGCACTCTCACCTCTCATTTTGAAGAATATGCGGTGACAATTGCCAAGTGGGAAAGCAACAGAATCAGGGGAAGTGAGTGCTAGTCTAGCTCTAGCACGAAAAGTACCAACAGTATGGCTCTGGTTGGTTGCTTAATTTTGGGGGCTTAGCCTTCTTGTCTGCAAAATGAGGTAACTCAACTATATATTGCTGAATATTCCTTTCAGGTCTAATATGCCAGATTCTATGAATTATGCTTCTTAAAACTATCTTCTGAAAAAGTTAAGAAAAATAAAGTGGCAGAATAAGACTAACATTCTTCTTTTTCTTTTATTTTTTAAAGGTCACCTTTACAAAGTAGCATTTAAAAATAAATCCATCTCACAACTCAAAGAAATTTCTGACAGTACTGCCCTCATGCTGGGCAGTCACTGTTTCCTCTGTGTCTGCCACGTGCCAGCGCACATACACAGCTCTTCCTCTTCTTTCCTGGGAGCAAACAAACCCTTAGCGCTTCTTCCAGGTAAACTTTCTGCGGGATCCCTCTTGGCCTGGCTTCTTCCGTTCTCTCACACGTGGATCAGTAGTGAGGAGTCCGGCTGCAGCATAAAAACAGAAGCCTTTAGGAACCATTAATATGCACGCTGCCAGGAAGAAAAGCAGGTTCGTGAATTTATACGTACTGTTGTCTGAGAAAAAAAATTAGAGGAAAGCAACCAGCCCAGTAATTGACCAGCCCAGTATCAACCTCGTGACGGCAGTTTGCTTCCACTCTTTGAGGATATTTTTCCAACCTCTGAGACAAACACCAGTTCCGTTATTTAAACCTGCTTTCCTTATCTTGTAAGAATCATGGTTCCCTTTTGGCTTTTCAGCTGGCCTCATCTAAGCGAGATAAAGCTGCTCTTGTGGGGGCGGTCACTATTCACTGTAAAGGAACTTAACCTGCACACTTACTATTGCAGAGGCCAGAGTTTTAATGGAGACAAGAGGCAGAGAAGAAAAACTTACTGTAAAGGTGAAGTATGAGAAAGTACTTAGATATCATCTATTAACAGTTTACATGAATATGCATATACATACAAATATGACTTGTCAAACATTTAACAAAGGAAACTTATTATTTTAATTTATGCCATAATATTCCCTGTTTTTTTGTTTGTTTGTTTGTTTTAGAATCTAAAAGATAAGTTTTAGAGTTGTATTCTCAGCACAGGCAGTTTCTTCTAGAAGAATAAAGTCAGTTGAAACAGGAAACTGTCATTCTCCCAGTCATCAGGAGTGAGAGTATGTTTCTAGGCAACTGCTGGGGTGACTCCTAGCTATGGCCCACACGGAAGAGCCCAGCAGTGGCTGCAGCTATAGTAAGTTAGTAAGGACCACAGATTCCAAGAATACCACTGATGGGAAAGCTCTTACATTGCTTTTATAAATATGTAAATGTACTTTTTCCTTGTCTTTTTCACTCTTCCAACGTTAGCACTCCTCTTACTGTATACAAGGGTTGGGTATTTTATTAAGGACCATTTAATGTACATATAGCAACACTTCAATTATTTATTACATACCCGTAAGCTTTTACACTTGCTTGTACTTAAAGGACATACATGGAATAAAACAGCGGTATTTGACAAAATACAGACAAGACCTAAGTTCTAGCTTCAATTGTAAGTAAGAATGCTTTATTACTTTCAGATATGCACAGGAGCTCAAACTAATCAAATTGTTAAGGTTCTAGCAAATTACTTCAATGACTAGATATGAATCCCATATGATGACAAATTGCTTATAAGCAAATGGATTTTTAAGAACCTTAAGCAATTAAGTAGCCTAAGCCATAGGTAGTGTTTTTATTGAACCCCAGTGGCTTGTACTAGCAGGTCTGGTGCCCAGAGACCATCCTTCTCGCCCAGAGGAGGAGCTTATGAACTTCGGTGCTAAGTGATTTGCTCAGGACCATGCAGCTGGCTGACAGCACACACGGTGCTTTCCTCTTCTCACAAACAGTGCGAAGATAGTCTTCAGCTCAAACTTCCCTGATTTATTCTAACTGCTAAAGCAGTACCCTAATGAAAGAATCAACTGCCCATCCTTTTTCACATTACACAGGGACTCTTGTATTCATGCTCAGGTAACAGGGTTACACAGAGTAGGGTAAAAGAAAATTCAAACACCGCAATGGGAAAAAATGGAAACCTCCAATAACTTACAAAAACAAAATACTCAAAGAACTTTATCATTAACCAAACAATTATTACAAATTTCGATGACAGACCAGGTGTGGTAGCTCATGCTACGTAATTTCAGTGCTTTGGGAGGCCAAGGCAGGATTGCTTGAGGCCAGGAGTTCGAGAACAGCCTGGGCAACATAGCAAAACGCAGTCTCTACAAAATACACAAAAATTATCCGGGTTTGCTAGTGCACGTCATAGTCCTAACTACCTGGGAGGCCGAGGCAGGAGGATTGCTCGAGCCCAGAAGCTTGAGGCTGCAGCTAGCTATGATTATACCACTGCACTCCAGCCTGGGTGACAGAGAGAGACTGTTTCAAAAACAAAACACCCACACATTTCTTGATAAAACAAAAACAAGCAATTTGTCTCTTAAATATAACTAAGCTAAGCACTTTGTTAAGCTGGACAAAAGGTTATGCATTAAGGACAAAATTAACTTTTCCCTGAGCTTGGAACTGAACATTTTAGCAGGGCTCAAATAATCAGTGCGGGCAGTTCTCCCCTTTTTCTAATTCAAGCTCACCTTGTAGAAATCAAACCTGAGAAATACTGTTGGTTCTGTAGCAAGAAAGAAGATAGCGAAGGGAAATATTACATATGTAACTATGTATTTTCTCATGAACTTCAGGCACTGGTACAAGAAACCGATGAGCATGTATAGCCAGTATTGGGCCACCATGCCCGTCCCACCTAGACTCATACCTTGTCTCATCCACTCAACCTCGTCCTCGGTGACAAAGCTGCACAAAGCTTTTGCCATTGCCAATCGTATCGCTCCAGCCTGCGCCGACCTCCCGCCCCCTGAGACTGTGCAGGTCACATCGTGCTTTCCCAGCCGGTCCACAAAGTGGAAAGGGAACATCAGCTGTTCTCTAAAGCACAGCACAAGAAAATGTGGTTACATTTACTATAAAGATACATAATTATGTAAACAACTGAAATTCTGAATATTCATAAAAACAATATTCTGCATGCCACTGTTATACTTTCCACACTTCTCAATCCATTTTACCAAGATATAGAAACACATTTCTGACATTTCGAATGATTTGCTGAGAGTTGTAAGGTTTCTTTCTTTTTCTTGGGTATAGCAGTACACTCTATCTTACTGTTTGCTGATCCCCTTTATCTCAGAAGATCTTTGCAAAGCTTGAAAATAACTTCGTAAAGAAGTCTTACAGTTGGGGAACTCCATTAATCAACTGAATTTAATGTCTCTGGATTGAATGATCAGATATAAAATCAATAGGCCTTCCCAAACAATTATCAAATGTCATTTGGATTCCCTAAATATACTATAAATTTATCTGTATAATGCTCATCTTGATATGGTTAGTTTTTAAAGTTTCTAAAACTGTATTCGACCTTGCACTTCCCTGACACCAAACGCATATTCCCAATATTCTTACAGTTCTCTAAATCACAGGGTCCTGCTACCTTCCTGGGGCCAGGTTGACATTCTACACAACCCCTGGCAGGCCTGCTCTCTCAGGGTTGGTCAGGGCCCACGAGACCCTGGGGCAGGCACCACAGACAGAACATGGCCCTGGACTTGCTCTTGCTCAACTCAACAAGTTATTTGTTGAATACCATTTTCACGCTAGGGAAGATGTTCACCATTACCTTTGTCAAGCACTTTGATTTTGCTATTTTGCCTTAATATCTTGCTACACTTTTATTCAGAAAAGCTCAATTATATTGTATTTGCTTTCTTTGACACTGTAGCTTCTGGACCCAAAATAAAGTTTATATAACACAGTTAAGCTGAGACACAGGTGTGGACAGGACATGCAAGTGCTATTCTTCATACCACACTAGTAAAATAATCACATGCAGATGGGCAAAAGATGACTTTCAAAAGCCACAGCAAATCGGAATTAATAACAATACGATCTAGGGATGACATAACTCCTACAACAACAAAAAAACCCATAAACCTATACTGTCTTTTTGAACAAATGCTTCCAAGAAACCAAATAAAAAGTAGCCATAAGTTATAAAAACAGTATTATAAGTAGTAGCTATTAATATACTATGATAACTAAAGAAAATTTCAGCTGGGGACCTGCAGTCCAAGCTGTCAAGAGGCTGAGGTGGGAGGACTGCTTGAGCCCAGGAGCTTGAGTCCAGCCTGGGTGACATAAAGAGACTTGTCTCTTAAAAAAAAAAAAAAAAAAAAAAAGTGAATATAAAAGAAAATTTAGGCTGAGCGCGGTGGCTCATGCCTGTAATCCCAGCACTTTGGGAGGCCGAGGCGGGTGGATCACCTGAGGTTGGGAGTTTGAGACCAGTCTGACCAACATGGAGAAACGCTGTCTCTACTAAAAATACAAAATTAGCCGGGCATAGTGGTGCATGCCTGTCCAGCTACTCAGGAGGCTGAGGCAGGAGAATCGCTTGAACCTCGGAGACAGAGGTTGTGGTGAGCCAAGATTGCGCCATTGCACTCCAGCCTGGGCAACAAGAGTGAAACTCCGTCTCAAAAAAAAAAAAAGAAAATTTACAGACTGAAAATCTAATTCCACTATTGCATTTACCTAACCATCTGGGTCCATGACTCAGTTATATAACTAGTAATTACATTAAGAAATCTATTTTTCTAGATTTTAATTGAAGTCTCTTTATTTATCTTTATTTATATAAGCATTTGTTAAAGAATCATAAAATTTTAAAAATGAAGCCGGGTAAGCGTTTAACCTCCCAAACAAACAGCTGTCCAGAAGCCTCCCTTGTAACTTCACTTACATGGCTAACCCACTTAACTGTGTGTTAGGTGATGAGAGAACTCCAATCAAGATCCCTGATTCCGGGTTCGCAAGTCTTCCTATTAGTCAATGGTCACCTCACTGCTGATTTGTAAGTTCCTGACGTGGCTGCCCTAAATCCCGACAACTACTTTAAAATAGTTGTAGGTGCCCATTCCCACCAAGACTAGCCTTAGGCTTCCCAACCATGTAGGAAGTTTCTTGCCAATAGGAATCATATCTCAAATATCTCTGATATCTTCACAATGCCCAGAACAAGACCGGAGAAACAGATGATCCTTAGTAAATAGCCACTGAATTCAAATCAAAGAATAAGATCTAAGAATGTAATTTCATTATGAGATCAAGCCATAACTGAGACTTGCTGTTAAATCATCAGGAGTTACGTCTGAATACAAATCAACAGACAGGTTATTGGTTAAAGGACATTCCTCCTACAGTTCCCAATGCTAAAGTTATCAGCCCCCGGAGTATGGGTTTCTCTCTGGCTTTTCCTAAGGGAAACAAAAGCTTCCTCCATCCCCTGCCCTGTGAGGATAATAGCAGAACTAATTCATCTTAAATGGAGTTAAGAATCCACTGCTTGTTGACACAGGCACACACAAATAAAATAAACATACACATCCTAAAGTAATGATTGCGTCCAGAAGCTTACACTGTATTAGGAGGTTCCTCTTTTGCCTACATCAGCATTGGTATCAAAAGAGCTTTAGCCCTTTTGACCTTAAATACCGTAAGACATGCGGGAAACAGGAGAAGGATTAGGAAAGGAGGAACTAATCATACCAAACTTCTGTTACTCGTGGATAATGACAGTAACTACTGGGAAAATAAGAACCATATCAAGAAGAGGCCTTTATATAGCAAGTCAGAGAGAGTTCTGAGATGAGTATATTTAGATTAGAAGAGCTGTAGTATCTATGTATGATTAATGCCTATTTCTCCATAGGATACAAAGTTTAAAAATTAAAACTGCCATATTTAGCACCCAGAACTAAGAAAAGCCTGATGAGTTCTTACTTTAACCCATAAATGCCAGGTTTCTTTGCTTGCTCAATACATATAATCACATTCCTCTGAATAGGAAAAAAATCCAAAATGATAAAGCAGAATTTTTCCAATATTTATGATCAGAAAAACAAACACAAGCCACAAGAAATTACTTGCACTTTTCCTTGCCTAGTGGCTTAGGTCAGTTTTAAGTGCCAAGGCTGGTTTTTGTGGTGATTGTTTTGTGCACACCTGTCCCCAAACTAGAAGGTGGAAATCTACCTTTCTCATGTTTTGGCACAGTCTGCACTTCAGAACATAAGCTACATATAAGACTACTCAAACTGCAGTAGGATCTGATGAAAAGGGGAGTAAGAGTCAATTAATGAGGAATTCTAGAGATGCTTTTTAAAAAATCAGGAAGCTGCTTTAAAAAATAGCTTCAATTAGCTAGTTTGATATGTTACATTGGTAAAGAGAAATAATCATTCAGATAAACAGAATTAGAAGATCACAAGCGTTCTTAAATGATCATGATGTATCATAAAGCATGTTTCCTTTAAAAACAAAAAAACCAAAACCCAAAACGAACCTGTCCTGTGTGACGGGGAAGTAATGCTGATAATCAATTCCATTTACTTTTATTCTCCCACTTCCATGTTCATAAACAATTGCTTCTGCTTTTGCAGTCTTTCTTTTACCTTCAAAAATATAAAATTCCTATTAGTAAATATCTTGAAGACCTGTGCTTTGAGACAGGTAAAACTACATTAGAATTTGTTTCCCCAAAATAATATACAACACTGTATATAAGCAGGTCCTATAACTATTATTTCAAGTCAAACCAAAATAAAGCAGGTAAACTACACCACAACAGATGCAATAAAGCTCACTGTGGGGTAATTTTGTTCTTCAATTCCATTTTAGAAACACTACAATGATTTTAAATTAGTTTGAACAACCAAGAAAGTAATTTATATTCATTTCGCTTACTTACGAGAATCCACAACCAATTTACACAGCGTTCTTCTTTCAGAAACAGTAAGAATATATCTAACAACATAAGTTTGAGAAATATATAAATAGTACGATGAAATATTACTAGTAGAAATAAAAAAACACTCAGGAAAGGTCACATTTCTTTGAAAACACCACAGTAGTTAAAAACGACAGTGATGAGAAACCTTTTAAGAGTTGTAAACATTTTAATAGGTCACGTCTTCAAAGCTGGACTACGTCTAACGGCTCTGAACAAGAATAATGTGAGTTAGGGATGTGAAGTTTTCATATTACATAGTTTCGGCATTGGATATGCAGATGCACTGAGCATTTTCATTTTTTGCAAGGAAAACTTTATTATAAATATTGTGCCAATTCTAGCAGCTTAAAATGTGAAAATTAAAAGATTTAATAATATAAATGTGTGAAAATAAAAAGTGTTAATATGACTGTATAGGTATGCATCCACATTTTTTTTCTTGGGATATTATAAAGTTCAGTTTTGAAAACTTCAATAGAATCTTAAAAATTAGGAAATCCAATGTAACAGTAGCAAAAATAAATAAATAAAAAATCTAACGGATAACAGAGAGCAACAGCAAATAAAAAATAATTGTAGTTTTTCAACCTTCACTGAATTTATTTTCTCTCCACAGAACGTCATTACCTTCGCTTTTGCTAAAGGCCATTCCTTGCTCGTCATACTGTACAGGTTCAATCAGCTGTTTTTTTGATCCAACAGCTATATTTCTTCGAAACCTCTGCACAAATTCTTCCTCAGCAGCACCGCACCGCGATGTCAGTAACTTTTCTAGCAGCTGAATGAGTTTCACATACTGCAGACAATAAAAATTCATTAGAAGGTGCAAGTGTAATTGCATTTGCTAAATTTTTTCTATTTTTGCATCCTTGATCTTTCCAATGTTGCTTTTCCTGATGAATTTTGACAGGATGACACTTCTGCATCTTCACGCTGCTTTTAAAACAGCATGCAGATGCATCACTTTTCCTGCGTATCTTTAGTGCCAAATCTTTTCTTTCAAGAAACAAAGAGATTTATCATTCAAAGAAAAATCTATTTCTCTGTATTATGATTATGAAATTTAGATTTAAATTCACTTTCAAAAAGTAGTTAGATGATCTTCAAGTGTAATTTCCACTCTTTTATTAGAACTGTATCAAGTGGAGCTTTATAAATAATTTCAAGTAAGTTATGTATAGTAATATGGAAAGAGTTTGATTTTGAGAAAATGTACCTCTTAAATTATATTTCATAATACATTTGGCAAATATATCTTTGGCTGTTCAAGCTGTGTTACTTTAATGTTTATGATTTCCTTTAAAACTGAACAATCAAGCTATTTAAAAATTCAAGAGATACTTGACTTAAAGGGCAACCTCTTGAAATAAATTATCCTTGCTCCTGTGTGCATTTTTTTTAATAGTTCTTGAACATGTGATTAGAAAGTAAACAACTTGGAATTAACCCCTTAAAATTAGAAGCCAGAATAATCACTCTAAAGTGTTTATGGAGAAGGAAACAACTAATGCTTGAGATTCTTAGTTAATATGGATTGTGAAACTCAGTCTTTGATAGCCTTCTTTATGTTTTTTGTCAGCCTTAAATATCATACTCATCTTTGTCACTATTGCCTTTATTGTAAAAATCTGCCATTAATAGTTTGAAATTTTTAAAAATCTCACCAGTAAGATTAATATTAAAAGAACTACTTCGACTCCAGCTTCCTATGACGTAATGAAAGAGAAGGCACTCTTCTAGTAAGGGTGAAACATTTAGCTACCTAGGATATTGGGTGGACGGAGTTCCATGCTCCTCTCCAGTCACCCATATGGACGTTCTGTGCTTAGCTACTCTCTCGATTCCATCTCACAGACTCTCAATGACTACTTTTGCACCTACAAAGGGGCACTACGGGTGGAACTCAGCCTTGCTTCTGAACTAGGTTAAGAAGTCACTGACCACCTCCACGTCCCTCATCTCGATACCAGCCATAAACATCAGGATTTCTTCTGATATCCAATACCCCAAAGTACAAAGTATCATATATAACTTGTTTCCTTTGTTTTCATACTTGTACACCTGCATTAAAGTTCTTGGGATATTACAAAGCAGAAAAAAGAATACCTAAGTTATTTAAAAAAAAAAAAAAAAAAATCAAAGCAGCCAGAAACAGAGGAAGTAATGAAATTACTCCGTAACGAAAAATGAGATTTTTCAGTTGAATTCAAGTACAGCAGTACTTGGAAGTTAGGATATTAGAAATTAACACTGGATCCACCACTAACCAAATGTCCGACACTTTGTTTAAGCAAACTGCAACTTCTCCAAATCATTAATTTCTATAATACATTAAATGAGAAAAAGAACAATTCAAGTACATAACTTAAAATCTATATATGGTGGCAAAGTACTAACAATGTTAGCCACCACCATCAAAGAAAAACTCCATCTTGGAAAAATTTATGAAATTGAAAAATTCATAAATTCATAGATTGGGTAAATCTTCCAGAAAGTAATAAATTTGGAACATCGAAATGTTTAAGACATCAACTGTCCTGTGATAATGTTGATATAGTAGAACATTTAACAAAATAAGACCTAAAGCAGGGGGTCACAAACTTTATAGGGTATAAGATTCATCTGGAAAGTTTGTTAAAAAGATTCCTGGGTAACCCCTTAGAGACTGCGCTAGATCTGGGGTGAGGCTTAGGACTCTGTAGTTTGTAACCAGCATTTCAAGGGATTCCGATAGAGGTGGTTTGCAGATCCCAAGATAAAAACCACTGACCTTACAGATATGGCGCACAAGGTAAACAGTAAATTGCGTGAAGGTAACCATGTGCTGCATCCCTTTTCAAGTTAACCAATAATGACTCCTTACACTTACTATCAGCTTGTAAAATTAGCTACTGGCCTTACAGAAGGAGATCAAACAACATCTGCTGTGCTTCCCTAAAACAACTGGCACAGGACATGAGGGCACTTATGAGAGGAGGACCTGGAGACTCGACAAGGCACCTCCTGACCACAGATAAGGTCATCCCAAGGCAGAAATCAGTGATGAATTTTTTTTTTTTTTTTTTAAAGATAGAAAGAAAAATCATCTTAGGAACACCTGCTTTGAGGAACACTACTATTAGGATCCTAAATACAGCAATTGTCTGCATTCTTATGGCACAGGTCCCCTTAAATTAAAAAGATTAATTACTTACATCTTGATCTGACAGGTTTTCCACTAACATTTCTTCTAGTTCCTCCTTAATCAGCCATCTGCTGCCAATCAGGTTTCTGTTAAAATATCACATATATTCTCTTTTTAATTAGTCATGCAATTAGAGTTATATCACAAAAGATCCCACATATAGTAGCAATTTTGTGATTTGGAAATAAGTTTTTATATTATATAGCAGTAATTTTACCCAACTAAACTATTTTTGACATACGTTCCATTTCCTCAATCTACTTTAGAAAAGGTATCTACTCTAGCAAATGTTTTAAGAGTTAAATATGCCACTATGGAACTCATTTGGTATTAAAAGCCCACCAGATTTCTTAAAGATTAAAATTGTGCCCGTATAACTTACTTCAAAGAAGATGTTATGGATACAACGTTAACCTGTCAATAGACTAATGCGGTAGCAAGTCCAACTAAAGGGACAGGAGTGCATTTAACTTAACTTAAACAAGGTGTTCTTCCTTTATGGAAGAAATCTTGAATAGATAGGCCAAAGTTTCACACTGGCTGATCAGTTGGATGGATCTGATCTATTGCTGTTTGCCAAATGGAAGCAGAAACCAAAACATAAAAATAAAATGTAAAAAATTAAAGCATGCAAATGCTAAATAAATGTGTAGCTATAAACATAAAAATTCTGAGGGCATCATATCCAGGTCTAGTAATTAAATATCCTATCATATATAAATCTGGGATAAAAATGACATAAAAATAACTTCAAGTCATGCTTTCTCCTAAATAAAAACCACCTATTATTTTGAACCCTAATCTTAATGCTTAATGATAAAATACTGAACAAATTTTAGGCTTCAGGTATGTCTAAAAAAATACCAATGAGTGGCATGTTTTTAGTTCAAATTTTATTTATATTTTAACGCAAGAAAAGAGCTTACCTGATTTCAGTTTTTTCTGGAAGCAGATCTTTGGCTTGCAACTGACTTTGATGTTTTTCTAAATTGAGTAACATTCCATATACATCCTATGGCAAATAAAATATACAGTACATACTAAAAATTAAGAGCAACGATACATTATAACTTCTGATATATTTTATAGTTTTCTCCTGTAAGTACTTCCTAAGGTGTCCTCCTCTTCAGAGAATCAAGCTGCAGAGTAAATAAAACTGAAAATGCTTTTAATAACACTATTTCTCATTTAAACTAAAGGATGATAGAGTAATTTCAATGAGAATTTAGTGTCATACATCACAGCACACTTAACTTTAGCTGATTTTAAAATAACTCTATAAAAATTTTACAACTCTACTTCAGTGAGGTTGGTTAAAAAAAACCAAAAACCTTAAACGATTTTCCCTTTCCTTCGGAAAAATCATTAATTTATATGGCAATGTGTACGTTAAACTTAGAGAATTATCCAGTAAAATACATGGTATTTACAGGTACTTATGTATTATTTAATACAACTTACTACTTATTTAATATTTAAATAATATTTAAGTCCTTATCATATAGTTTTTATCTTAAAAAGAGCTTCTATTATATTTATTTGATTTCTTCCTATTAATTTACTTCCTAAAAAAATCTGTGAATGTATGTCACTTGTTAAATTACAATGGAAGTAGAAGTTTGCCATTTTGTTAGAACTTGCAAAAAGCAATAATCCAGCAATAAGGATCATCAATGAAATGTATTTTCTAGGCAATGAGTTTACAATAAGCAAAACAGTACAGCTTTTGCCTGAGCAAACTTAACTTTTTGAAACACTCAATACATTTGTATTTATTCATTTATAATTTACACATAACCTACCATACTAATACCCAATGAGCAGATAGGCATTTTAAAAGAATGAGCTAGAGATGACATAAATTTACTTTTTGTTTTTTTTTTTTTTTTTTGCTAATCATGATACCTTCTAGTATCAGCAAATCTCAGAAGATACACCTTGTTACTGATAAGAGATGTCAATCCATATTTCAAACAGTCTTAATAATTTCAAGTTTTCAGGGGCAACTTCTTGTGGACTCTGATTAGACTGCCATATTACCTCATAATGTTGCTGATAAAGTTTTATCTAAGTGTAGGAGAAACGTCCCTTTGCCCCGTCATGATATTTACTAGTGCTTGCATTTCAGCACGGTCTTCACTCTGCAACCTGTTTTCAGGAACTGAAGGAAGGAAACAAAGGAAGGAAGGAGGGAAGGAGGGAGGGAGGGAGGGAGGGAGGGAGGACAGACTAAGCCTTTGAATTTTTGTAACATAGGTGAGAAAAGCTGATATAATACTCAATGGGTAGGACTCCTCAGTGAATAAGGACGTAAAAATTCATTCCTTTTGGCTGGGGAGATTCAGGTAAGTGTTTTTGGCTTTGTTTTTCATTAAGGGTAGTAGAATTGATAGTTTAGAAGAGAAAAGAAAAAAAGAAGCAGAGACAAAAAGAAGAAACAGCACTTAGAAGCTACAAAACTGGTGGTGAGCTAGACATTACCAGTGGACGTGAGTATCTCAAATTGAAAGTAAATCCATCACTCTAGCTCAGCAATTCTAAAAGTGCAGTCCCTAGATCGGCAGCAGCAGCAGCAGCAGCATCCAAGCCTAGACTGGCTAGAAATGTACATTCTAAGAACTATAGAGAATCTAGTTCAACACAATAGCAAAGGGTCAAATGAAGTTAATTTAATCCTAGTATTCATATTAAGTGTAACTGTCCCTACAACTACATTCCAAGTACACATCCATCACCTGCAGCAGCAGAGGAATGTATTTGACAATTAAAAAGCAAACAAAAGCCAACTGTCCACCCTAAAGCAAAACCACAAACCATCCACATATAGAAAAACAGGGGTATATATCCACATACATATATCCCTGTCACTCAACTGAAAGTACAAGTTTCCAATTTATCTCCCAAGAATTGGTAAGCCTTGTTGACTGTGGTTAGGGTACTTTTAACTCACTTTTAAAGGCTAAAATAATGGGTTGGGACTTCAAATGGATAGTATATCAGAAAAATTTCAATGCACCTGTTTCTAGAAGCAATTCTCAAATGAGCTGAACAAATAAAGAACTCCCCCACCACCCCCCAAAAAAATGAATGCTCCCCACTTATATGAAATGGACAGACTCAGGCAAACAGCACGCCACTGTGCACCCAGCACAGCCTGTCAGCAGGCTGGACCACAGGAGACTGTGGCTCCATCGGGGCGCTCTGGTAAGGACACTACAGTGAGCCTCTCAGCTGCCGGGTCCAGAGTCCTGAGATTCAGAGAGTGCAAGTCTATCTTTCAAACTAGTGAAGAATATATGAACTTAAAAGAATGCCAGCAATAGTAGTAAACTGCTGAGTAATTTACTACCCTCCTCTGCTTACAAGGGCTTACTTAATTTTCTGAAATAATTAAGTCAACTAAAATAACAACAATCAACCTATCTTGTACGTAAGTTTTAAGTCAAAGGATAGGCTGTCATCTCCCAAAGACTTTTGAGCAATTTTTACTCTAAATCCTTATTTTTCTTAAAGTATTCTTCCATGATGCCATTTCCTTCTAATGTTGTACTGAGATCCATAACAATGTATAAATGGTACAAATAAAACCGTCAGAAAAAAATGTGGAAGAGGAGAAAACAACCCATGAAAAGGACATGTCAGATTTCAAACACGGTGAATTCGATTCATTTGTGGCAAATGTTTACAATTTGATGATTGCAACCCATCAAATCACATAATGCCCATTAAACCACTCCATACACTTCTTTAAATAGGAAAATATATGTAAAGTACGTACTTAGCACAGTGCCTGACCTATAGTAATGGTCAAGAATGATAGCGGGGGTGAGGTATGGCTTTCAAGAGTCAAATAAACAATTTTACTGGTGCACCATTTCCATTTATTCTTTCTATTTTGCATAATAAAACCACTCTTAAGATTCTACCTTGGTTAGTTAGAGACAACAGTTCTCTGGAAAGTAGATTCTATAGCTTCAACTCCCTGAAGAGAGGTGTACTAATTTACATCAAAAAAATCCTTAAGGGTATAAAATATGCCAAGAACTGTCAACATCACAGATTACCACTGGTAGCTTCTGGTATATTGTTAAGTTTCCACTTAATTTTTAAGGGACACTAGAGAATTAGTATGACCCACCTACACTAAGTTTATATACTGTATTTAACAGTGTAATTTTCAAATATGACAGAAATAACCCAGATGTGAAATGCTGAATCATTAATCACAGCTATGATTAATATTTCATAAAATCAAAGCAAGCCTATCCACCCCTCGTGTCATCAGATTTCCATAATGTATGAGTCAAATTTAGAAGGTGCCTAATTTGAAAATACCAGATGCTCAGGTTACAGAAAAGAAATGCTTAATCTAAACCCTTCTGAGAGCATGAGCACTATGATTTTTAGTATCCTTCTGAAATCTGTTTTGGTTCTATTAAATCATGTGGAAATTCCAATTTTAGGAAGTGTAAACAAGTAACATTTCATGGGGAGGTGATATAGAAAAAGTCTGTTGTATTTTGGTACACAACATAAATAGTAACTAATAGTAATTATCTTAGATACTATATAGTAACAGTAAAGTAACTGACTTAAAATTTGTGTTTGTTAAAGAAATCACAGAAAATCATTTCTTAAATAATCTCCTCGATTTTTTGGCTGCTGGCATATACAAAATCAAATCAACAAATATAAATATAATCTGTTTATCATTAACTAAGAGAGGTTTACGCTATATATCTCAAGTTCCAAGTGACATACTTCTGTTGTAGACTCTTGGTATTACTTTGTGAATACAGTACAATATACTATATAGATTGCACATCATGTAAATGCCATTCAACATACAAAGAAAGTCATCTCAAGATGGATCATATGAAAAAGGACTCTAGGGAAGTCCACACGCAGGAGTGATGACCTGAAAGTTCTTGTAACTCAGACAGCATATATTTTTACTATTCAAATTAAAGCCCCATCATATATTATAATAAGTATACCATTACAAAGAGGTAATCTAATTAAAACCAACACAGAGACAATAATATGCTGAATCCTTTTCTAAAAAATTAATTTTCTTAATTGGTACACTTGGAGCATACCAGATATACAATGGTAATTATTCATATGGGAGGAAAATGTACATTAAAGATACCTCTAGAACAGCAATTTCGACTGCTGAATTAATTACTGAATTAACTCCTGCTGTCAAGGAAAGTCTTAAAACAGCATGCAAATATATTTTAGCACCAGTTTGTAGCTTTTTAAAAAATAAGCACTTTACATAGTTATAGTTATTCCGCAAGACCTCACTGTGAGAAGGGTCACTATTTTAATTCCATTTTAAAAGACAGCACTACATCCAAGAGTTTTCAGCAAGGTCACAAAGACGATCTAGAGACATCTGAACTAAGTAAGAATTCTGTGATACTCGGACTCCAGGACTTCTGCTAAGAGTCTGGAATCTTCACATAACGAAGCAGCACACTTCTGGGGCTGCTTCCAGGCTTTAAGAACCGAGTAGGTTACTGAAGTCCTTTAAAATGAACCAGAGATTCTCCAAATATGCCAGGAGCTTCTTTCACAAGGCAAATGAACCCTGTTTACAAACGAACCTAATAAGTTATAAGGATTAGAATTACCTGGTTTTCTCTCACATTTTAAACTTTACTACTTATCCCTTCATTTTACATATAAATTTCATCTGTGGCTATGTAACTCCTTCAGTTTAAAGAAAAAGTTTGAAAATATTGAATTGCTTACTGTAAAACTGGTTCTAAAACATAAATGAAGTTTCTACACAATGCTAAGTTCCTAGTGCAGTGTTTAGAGTTGCATACCTTCCTTTTCTTAAAGACTGAGATGAGGGGAGCTTTTGTAAAACGTCAATAAATGCTTAAGGTATTGGGGCTGATATCAGTCTTAAAACTGGGACTTTATTAACCTCTCTTTTGAGAAAATGTATTTATCTAATGCAAGTAATGCCTACAATGACAATGTATAGAGTTTTCAATATTCTGTACTACCGTCCTCCCCAAGCACTGGTCTCGTGGGACATCAAAAGGGGTTTGGAGTAGAAAGTGTTCTACAGTCCACTGGGTTTGAGCAGCAGAGTGTGAAAGTAACGTGTTTCTTTACTTAAGGACTTCACAGAGCTTGGGTTCTACTAAGTGTCTCCTTGTTAGAGTTCCCCAGTACACAATATGTAACATTCCTAAACGAACACTTCAGAGCCTCTTTCTTGAAGAATATTTCACAGTTTGTATTCTGCAGAAAGCACTTTGGGAAGAGCTGGGTTACAGACATGCCTTGACTTAATGGGTCACGTTTTACAAAAGGGTTACCACTTCAGAGTTAAATAATCCCCTCCCATTATGAGTTTTAAAGGATTTTCAACTTACTTTTAGTGAGTGAATTTTAATTTTTTTTTTTCCAGAAACATACATATTGGTAAATGTTTTTTTCTTCAAATTAAAGGACCTTCAGAAATTGAACCATGACCACCAAGGCTGCGGCCTTTGTCACCAGCTTGGTTGTCCTGGACAGGCCCAAGCTGCTGTGGGAAAGGGGGTAACACTGGTGGGGTTTACAGCCTTGGATCCAACGGGCAGCCCACTCTCTAGCCTAGTCCTTTCTCCACTCCCCACAGTCTTCACCTAGGCTAGCCACAACTCGGTTATCTTGCTGTATAGCATTTTATTTTTTACACAGACATCTATATACTCTTTAACGTTCTTCCCTCTCCTTTACACCTTTGCTCAATTGTTTCAGGAAACTTTATTCTTTCTCTCTTTCTTGAAACCTAAAACCCTAAATCATGTCAGAAAAGCAAACAAGTTCTACTAGTTAAATGGACATTAAGGAAATGGGAAGCCATCCATTTTTGGTGAAAAAGCCACCATGCAGGGGATCCCTTCATGGTACTCAATGATGCTTTCAGAAACTCAGGAAGTTTCTTATTTCTTCTTAAATTACTTTTTATTAAGAAATTATTTGTTACTATGGTTTTATACTTTTTTCATTATATACATACATCTTATTAGTGTAAAATAAATGAGTTTTTAATCGACTTTCCCAGGAACCTGAAGACATGCGGATCATTATATCCATAGGAAAATGGGGGCCCAAGTGCCCTGCAAGTGAACCTGTGGAGTGTGGCACGTTTCCAAAACGTGAGAACATCACGGATCAGCACATCCCCCTTCACTTTATACTTTCCTATCACGCTTCATTTCTGGGCAGGAACAATAAACTGTATCTTATATTTCATGGCCATTTTTCCTCAAAAACCTCCCCATTTCTCCACAGAAAGTGGACAGACTAAATACAGGTCAACTGGAAACAGGACCCACTAAAGCATCATACACTGATCTTAACTGCAAGGTGCATCAGCGCCATCTTTTATTAACTGCTATAACGTAATATATATGCTTCATATGCAAACAGTCACCAAATACTCAAAAGAAGATTTGGCATCTTTAAGGAGGATAAGAAAGGTTAATCGGCATTAGAAGGGTCTCCTCACGCCAACTGCACGCAGGCTCTAGATGTGTTTTCCTGTCACAACTCCTGGCCAATGGCATCCGGGCCTCACACAATTACAGTTGGGCAACGACGTGGGAAAAACAGTTTGGCTTAGTGTCTGTTACCCTGTCACATAGGGAAAAAATTCTATCAACGAAAATAAATGGTAGCAACAAGGATTCATTTCCAAGTCTTTAGAGCTTGCCACAGTCTTCAGGGGCGACCTCCCGTGCCGCAGTGGGGACGGCCGTCCTGTGATCACTCACGGTGGGAAGGGGACGGCTCCCCTCACCATCAAGACCAGGCAGAACAAAGAGAGTGCAGACAGGCGAGATGGCTCCTAGTGTTATAGCTTGACTTTCTACGCAGTGCCTGGCCACTACAAAAACGCTTCTGTAGGGTGAATGATGAACATTTCGTCACTATTTCAAAGTCTCAGTATCTCCGGCAGGTGATCGTGATATGTGTTATCTGGGAAACTAGGCTGGTGTGACTGCAGCTGTAATTAATAACACCTGCTATACATAATGCTGAAATGTATGCATAGGGCATACATTTAGAAATTACTGCATTGCACTAAAATAGAAAAGTCCAAAGGACTCTTCTATTGATCCATAACAAAACTTAAATTACTCAAAAACAAAGAATGTTTATTAATCAGATATCATTTGACATTTTAGTCAGAGAGTATGGTAACATTTTATCCACTTAGAAACTGATCAGTTTCTTGAACAATACTTTTTAAAACATAAAAACAAACTTAAAAAAAAAAAGTTAGGTCTCTTATAGGATGTGTAATTTCCTCATTATGATGGAATGCAACAAAATATCTTGCCCTTGGGTTGCTCAGTTTCAGCCGAAACAAATGCAAATGGCATGTCAGATGACAGCTGTTTGATAAGGCTCCTCTACAAGACCTGCATGCTTTACTTTTTTCCGTGAAACTTGGGATGAAAGGCAGAAGGCAGGAAGAGAATTAATGTAGCATACAGTCTAAAGGCAATGCTACAACCGTGATTAAGTAGAAAAGTTAAAAGGCACAGATTTTCCACAGCTTCGCTGCGTGCAACCCATCCGTGTAACAAGTTGACAGGCCTAGCGCGTCAGCTCCATCATCCCCTCCGACAGCTAAAACGCAGCATTGCATCCCTTTTCAGAGAAAATTTGCGTCTGCACCATGAAGCGTTGTACATTATTTCTTAGCACTGCAGGGGGCTCAAGTCCATATGGAACCTTCACAAATATTACCACAGATCAAACCGGCGGCGTTTGGAGGCAGATTTGACATACCTATTTAAATGAACAGCGGGGGTCCTCGGGCAGCCTCGGGCTGTGCGGGAGAGAACCTCTACGAGCCGGAGCCCCAGCCGCAGCTCCATTACTCAGCAAAGACACACTCTACATTTATCATTCATTTCATTTCTGCCAGGGCAAGAAGCTCATTTGCCCAAGGTCAACAAAAAGCGAAAAGAAGGTTTTCTTTTTTTTCCCCAAGAAATAAATGTACCTGACAAGTGGGAATTTTGTCCTTTGGGTTTGTGGAGCACAAATAAACAGCAGATAATTCTAAAAAGCAGAGTAAATGTGTGCACTGATTCAAGCCACTGCAATCTGACTGTAGATGGGGGAAGCCCAATAAATATTTCTGAAACTTTAAAAAAATCATATAACGAGTAAAATAGAACTTGATATCATGTTCTAAAAATAAAAACAGAATATTGGCATCCGGCCTTTTTTTCCACAGCAATTCTGGGGAACTCTTCCAAATTTGCACACTATCAGATACTTATAGTTCTGAAAACAAAACAAAAATTGTTCACAGCACCCTAAATGCAGTTGGAAGTCAAACTGTAATAAAATCATTTCTTAGGTTGTTTCGGGGCCCAAATTCTAGGCTCGTCCACTGCATTAATCTATGAAAGGCAAAAATTGTATATAAATAATAAAAAACAAATGAGAAATAACCATTTGATTCTTTTTCAAGGCAAATGCCTCAGAGCCCCTGACAGCATCATACACTTGGCCTCCTCCTTCCATACCCTGGAAGCACATGCACACACTATATAATTGAGCTGAACATCTATCTTCCAACATGATTTCAATTTGTAAGTAAAAGCATTTTAAAGACAAACCATTCTGATATAAATTCTATAAAGTTTATCTTTAGCAAAATGAATTAATATAAATCATTTCATCAACATACTGTCTTACCTCTAGAAGTCTTATTTTTGCCCATTATAAAATACTAGGTAAATTCTGAAGCTGAGAACAGTATCCAGTATAACTAGTTTTGTAGCTTACAGCTTGTATTATTGATCATAAATGCAATATACTTACATGCATTAATGAATAGTATGACTGTTTGCCAGTATAGAAGAGATAGTGAAATGGACGGCCATCTTCTCCCCACTGGATTGCTGATAAAATAGCCAGATGAAAACAAATAAAAATATACACAGAGACAGACCAAATAGCTGCATTTAACCACAGTTAGGAGACACATTTATAATTGAGTAACAAAAAATACAAAAATCACCAACATTTAGAATTTTGATATTTAGTTTAGCATATTTATATGCAAATATTTAGGATATTTAATATTTCATACCATTAACATAAAACAATGTTTACATTTAATTTAAAAATTACTAAATATTAATTATGAGAATTTCTGTAATTTGTTTCAAATAAAAGCTTATAAAATAGCCAAAATCATCTTGTTAGAATAAAAAAATTTAGGCTTGGCTATACACATAATGCCCTCCCATATTTTTAGAAGGGAAAACTGATAAACAACGCAGTACATTCAGAGAATCTAAAACAGGCAAACAAAGATGAAAACTAACGAATGTATTTTTCTTTTTTTTTTTTTTTTTTTTGGAGACGGAGTCTCGCTCTGTCGCCCAGGCTGGAGTGCAGTGGCCGGATCTCAGCTCACTGCAAGCTCCGCCTCCTGGGTTTACGCCATTCTCCTGCCTCAGCCTCCCGAGTAGCTGGGACTATAGGCGCCCACCACCTCGCCCGGCTAGTTTTTTGTATTTTTTAGTAGAGATGGGGTTTCACCGTGTTAGCCAGGATGGTCTCGATCTCCTGACCTCGTGATCCGCCCCTCTCGGCCTCCCAAAGTGCTGGGATTACAGGCTTGAGCCACCGCGCCCGGCCACGAATGTATTTTTCTATGCTACATCATTTGTTTCAACCCTGTGGTCATCCACCTCCGAGTGTAAAACATCGACAACAGAAGGGCCTCAAAAAGGTGTTGGGTGCAATTCCTTCTGGAATACACATGACCATTCACATCTAACTAACCACCACCAAGCAAACTGAGAAGTGGTGTTAGTCTAAGAAACAAGACAAATGCTAACTCTGTGTCCTCTGCCCATGCTATCTCTGTTGAGATGCTTCTCTGAAGCAGATTATACTCTTTGGTCCATTACAGAAGTTGTAAACTATTTTCCCCCAGGCCGTCACTTGCCTTTTACTTTTACTTACGTTACCTTTCATAATTGAGAAGTTTAAAATATGTAAATAGTCAAATCTGTCGCTTTTCCTCTATGGCAGTGTGACTTGTTTTTTTCATGATTCATCCCATGAAGGAATCCTTTATAGGCATTTTCTCCCTAATTGCAGCCCCCCCCATGAAATGTTAATACCACAGGCACACTACACATCTGCTGATGTATACTGTGGCCCACCGGAGGGCCACAAACCATTGTAACAGCTAGGTTTCCCCACCCCCGTGAACCAATCTTTGCCCCCACTGAGGAAACATGCTTTAAGGCTTTGGGCTCTCTAAAATTATTTTCTTGTATTTCTTCTGGAATTTTTATTTATTTTCATGTTCAAATATTTAATCTATTGGAATTTATGTTTGTGAGGCAGAAATCCAAGAACTATCTTGTCCAGCAAAGAGTCATTATCTCTCTACAGTTTTTTGAATCGGACAGGCTTTTCTATTGAAATACCACCTGTATTATATAGGAGGATGTCTTTCTTCTGAAACAAAGACCACATTTTCATAATAAATGTTGAAAAGAAAGTCTTGCTTGGCTACTTAGCTTGAAAAACCAAATTCTTATTTGCTAATGGCTTATGGATGATTTCAGCACTTTTCCAAAATCATTGTCATAGACTTCATGAATCAAATCCAGCATATTTTCTAATATTTTTCTTTTCTTATGCAATTGATTTTCACTGTATGGTTAGTCTGTCAGAAAGTGATAAAAAAAAAAGACAAACATCATGGTTGCAGACAAGACTCTACTGGTAAGCTTGGAGATATGTTTGAGTTGAGTCTCATATCATGGGATTGATTTCATTACATATGTGAATGTGTATACACACACACACACACACACACACACACACTCTTGACTTCACTGAACCTAAGGTATCATAGATTTTAAGATGCCGCATCATGTATCCTATATATCACAAAGAAAGAGAAAAAATACTGTCAAACCACGATATGTATCATATTCACAAAAATTGTAAAGTGTTTCCTGCTGTCAGACATTAAAATTTGAGGAAAAAAAAAAAGTCCTAGAATTAACTAAGTAAGGCACAAACATATGCTGCCAGTACTCTGCCCATTGGTCTGTCTACTCTGTGTCAGTAACCGCCATTTTAATTAGCAGAGCTTTTTGCTGGGTTTTGATACCAGGTATGATGAGCTCCCTTCATTACTTAAAAAAAAATTTTTAACCACTGCTTCTTGCACAATTAGACTTGACAAGTTTCTCCCAAAAGCTGTACCAAAACTTTAAGTAAAATTATATTCAATTTATCAATAATTTAGAAAGCAGCAATTTTGGAATATTGTCTTCCCTTAGAGAACCATGGAAGTTTTCCAACTATTCAGATTTTCACTTCTGATCTTTAACTGAGTATCATAATTCTCCATATAAATCTCATATATTTTGCAAGTCTTATTTGTGTATTTTAGTTTCTGTTTCTCTTGATACTGCCCTCCCCTATTCAGTTATCTATAATACAAAAGTAACTTTACACAAGTAACACATACTTCCCAGATCATATGTTAAAATTCTTTTGGCAGAGCAAGGCGGGAGCTTATTGTTCTGGACTCTCTGTGCATTTACGTATGTATGCCTGCATGAAATAGGATTGTCTGTGTGGGTCTTTTAAAGATAAAAGTGGTATTAAACTGTATTTATGCTACATATACCATTTTTACTTGCTTTTTCAACTCAACAATGTTACACCTCTACTAGCACAACTAGCTCTATCTCACTCTTTTTACGGCCTATATATTATTCCACAGCATGAGTTTATTTAGCCACCCTGTGATGAACATTTAGACTCTTTCCAATTTGTTGCTGATACAATATTTACAATTTCCAATCTGATGGGTGATAATTGCCTCTCATTATTGTTTTACAAGATGTTATTTCTGACCTCTGATATTTTCAAATGTTTACTGGTAGTTTAATTTTTTCCATTTATGAATTGCTTATTTTCCTTTGCTCATTTCTCTAGTAAGCTGTTTTTGTTAATTTATGAGTAATTTATTCTAGGTATCAGACCTCCGGCACATTTCAAATTTTCTGGTGTCTTTGTCAAAGAGAAATTTTTAACTTCAACATAAATAATTTATCATCTCTGTCCTTTAGCTTTTGTGATTTAAGGACATAATATCTGTTACTTTAAAAGTATTGAAAGCTGTATGTATATTCTTCAACTAGCCACTTTATTTCTGTTCTAGAGTTTGAATTTCTTAACTCGAAAAACACACAATAATTTTTAAAGTCTTGACCAAACTCTGTTATCTTCTGCATACAGCCTATTTTTCAGCATACCATTAAATGAATTGAGAAAAGGAGGTACATGCATGCATATACATATGAATGTGTCTGTATGAATATGTAGATATGTATTCATATAGTTGGAATTCAGTGTTTTTAAAACAGTTCTTGTCTGCCAAAATACATAAAGGAAGTGAAAGATTGCAATTCATTTGCTACCAATAAGACCATCATGTTACTTAGATCATCATTACATGCCATCCCATACTGATTTCTTTGTGTGTAGATGTGGCCGCCACAGAGTCATGAACTGACAGGATGCTCATATGATCTCTGCAGGATCAGCATTTCACCCTGTAACTACACTGTGGCCTGCTTGTATAAGAGGGTATCATTTTCTAAATTTTTAGAACAATTCATGGTTTAAATGTTTTGAATTCAGGGACCCAAATAATGGTAGTCTAGTGAAATTCTAATACAGTTTTTAGTGTAGGTTTTCCATTTTCTAAGCAGGCAGTCATAACATCCGTGAATAATCATCAATTTTCCTAATTTCTTTCAGTTTTCTAATTCATACTTTTTTCCTTTTTAAGCCACACTTTTTTTTAACTATGCTAGTTAAAACTTCCAAAACAATGCCAAATAACAGAGGTGAGTATGCACGTACCTGTCTTATTCCGGAACCAGGATCTATTGATATATTTTAAATTTGATGTGTTTCTGTTTGTCATGATAGGCTTTCTCAAACTAGAAAGTTTCTTTTTATTTCTAGTTTGTGTTTTTACCAAAAAAATTAATGCCCAATTTTGTTAACTTTTATTTATTGAAATGTTTTAATCTTGACTCAACACAGAGAACTAGATAAATCATTTTTATTTTCCCGGAGAGAAAAAAGGCCCTCTGGTATATTCTCTTAATATAAAGTTTACTTGGTTTGCTAGTGTTTTATTTGGTGACAACAGACTGTAGGTTTCTTTTTCATGAAATGTGTGTCCAGATTTGATAATTGTGTGAGCCTCTGAAGGGAATTTGGAAGTTTCATTCTTTTCTTCTGCTCTATAACAGTTTAAATGATAACAATAGTTACATCCTCCTTCAAAGTATGTCAGAACTTCCTGACAAAACCTTCTGGGCCTGGGCTTCTTTCATTAGACCTTTGGTGCCCTTTGATAACTTCTGCAGCTTTTAGATTAACACAGGGGTACCCAACCCCTGGACCACGGACAGGTACCAGGTTCTACTGATTTTTTTTTTTTCCTACTGATTTTTATTTGCTGTCATGACTGGTCAACTGGGACCAGAGTGAGTGTTTCACAATAAGAGCACTTGGTTCTATAGCAAGCGTCCCCAGCCCCTAGGCCACAGACCAGCATAGCTTCATCTGTATTTATAGACGTTCCCCATTGCTCACATTACCGCCTGAGCGCCACATCCTGTCAGATCAACGGTGCCATTAGATTCTCATAGGAGCGCAAACCCTATTGTGAACAGCACACGCAAGAGATCTATGTTGCGTGCTCCTTATGAGAATCTAAGGCCTGATGATCTGTCACTGTCTCCCATCACCCCTACATGGAGCCATGTAGTTGCATAAAAACAAGCCCAGGCCTCACACTGATTCTACATTATAGTGCGTTGTATAATTATTTCATTGTATCTTACAATGTAATAATAGAAATAAAGCTCACAATAAATGTAATGAGCTTGAATCATCCCGAAACCATCCCCCAACCCCTGGTCCGTGAAATCGTCCTTCACAAAACTGGTCCCTAGTGCCAAAAAGGTTGGGGACCACCAGTTTAACCAATACTCTCCTGATTAAGACATCTGTGGCAATTATATTATTCTTTCAACTACATGACTGAGAGTCAGTTGAGTCTGGTGGTCATACATATATGTGTGTGCCACAACTGCCTGGGCCTCTTTACATTCTGGCTCAACTATTTCCTGGCTGTTATGTCCTTGGTAAGTTAAACTCCATGTGCTTTTCATTCCTACATCTGTGCAGTGGGGGAAATTACAGTATCTACTTAATAAACCTATTGTGAAGAGTGTAAGTTAACACATAGGAAGCACTTAGAATTATGCCTGGTCTACTCTGTTTCAATAAACGCTAACAATTCTTACTTGAGAGATTTTTCAAGTTAGAAGAAAGTTACCCATAACAATTGTATACTTTAAAATTACCCTCTGAATATTATTATTTACAATTCTTAATATTGCCCTCTTATGTTTTCTCTTTTTTCCCTGGCCAGATTTGCCAGAAGTTGATTGACTTCACTAGCTTTTTCAAAGAATGACATGGTTTTGTTTATCATACCCCTTCTTTTAAATTTCTTCGCTATAGGCCGGGCGCGGTGGCTCAAGCCTGTAATCCCAGCACTTTGGGAGGCCGAGGCGGGCGGATCACGAGGTCAGGAGATCGAGACCATCCTGGCTAACACGGTGAAACCCCGTCTCTACTAAAAATACAAAAAACTAGCCGGGCGTGGTGGCGGGCGCCTGTAGTCCCAGCTACTCGGAGGCTGAGGCAGGAGAATGGCCTGAACCTGGGAGGCGGAGCTTGCAGTGAGCCGAGATCGCGCCACTGCACTCCAGCCTGGGTGACACAGCGCGAGACTCTGTCTCAAAAAAAAAAAAAATAAAAATAAATAAATAAATAAATAAATAAATTTCTTCGCTATGCTCCTCTATTCGATTTTTCTTTTTCTGGCTTCCTGAACTGAAAATTTAGTTCATTTATATTCATTCTTTCTTAATTTCTAACAAATATATGCTTGTCTCTGTATAATACAATGTCCATATTCCATAGGATTTAATAGGAACTGTTTTCATTGTCATGTCTGTAACCTCAATTTTGATTTTCTCTTTAATTCAACAGTAATATGGTTTTACTGATTTTAACTCAGAAAAATCTAACGATATGATTTTTACTACTTGGAATTCGTTAGGTTTTCTTTATGGCCAATTACATCATAATTCTAGTAATAGTCCATAGGCCTCTGCATAGAAAATGTATTCTTTGTATCTGTAACTATAAAATCATGCTGTGTTATTCAAATTCGTTAGAGCCTTAGTTAACAGCTTTTGCTTTAAATATTTCAATGCTAAATGTTGGTGCAAAAAGGTTTGTGGTCATCAAATCTACTCAATGGAGATAAGGTTTTATCAACATAAATTAACATTCTTGTTTCATTGAAGTATTATTCACACTCCTTGAATTCCATTTTGTCTAATATGAGGTGCTACTCTTTGCTCCTGTTGACCCAGTAGTTATCTTTGTTTCACCTAATATTTTTATCACTTGCTTTAAATCATAAAGAGCAAGACTTTTATGTTAACTCAATCTAGAAGCTTCCATCTTTTAATAAGGAAAGTATTAGTACGCTATAAGTGTCATAATCTACCCAAATCTAAAATTCACTGGTACTTTTTTAGCATACAAAAAAATCAGTTTATCCTTTATTTACGAAATACAACAAAATTGGGAGGTAGGGACATAAGCAACAAAAAATATTTTACTAATTCTCAAGGAGTACTGTTTACATATAGCTACATATAGTAAACTACAACTTAAGATAATCCTACCAGAAGTGACATATTTTCAAATAATACATGGGCATTTTGCAGGGATATATAGAAGTTTCAGTTGTTACAACCTGGCTGCTAATAACAATAAACTTCTAATACTGAGAAGCTGGTACAATTTGAAAGAACAAACCAGTCTTAGGGGGCAGATGTATAAGAAGAGATGCAACTAGCAGAGATATAAAGAACGAAGAGAGAGACAGAGAAATAGGTGGGGAGCCTGAGAGGTTAAAAAAATAGAAGAGTTAGTAAAGAAGAAGAAGAAAAAAATCACTGTCATTACAAACATTTACTGAAAAGTTACTAGGTGTTTAATATAAGTTACTGTGCCCTGTGCATAGTTTTATTTCTGTAACACTTGAGTTGTATCTGCAAAAGTGATGTGCACTTTTAACAAAGTCTTCATTTATTATTTCCCCAAAAGCTATTGTTAGATTGATGGTATAATTTATAATCAACTATGTCTAAGAATCGAGGAAATACCAATGATAAAGCATATTTATAAAAAGATTCAAAACATTTATAACAAGATTCAAACTAAAAGTTATCATTTCCAAGAGTGAACTGGAGTGAAAGAATTCCTAGCTTTGAATGAAAATAGGACTTAGCAGAAATACCACTGCAAAATAAATAAGTCTTCTATGGAAATATCTGCTATCTTACCAATTTTTATTTAATTCTAAACACACTGATAAAGCGGCCTGCACATTGAGCACCTGTGGCCACCCAGCTGTTCTCAAGTAGATCCACACATTTTTGCCGCTGAGTTTCATGCTTACTAGTAGTTGTGTTTACTCCCAAGCCTACTTTATTGCAGTTGTACTTATTTCTATAAATACATGAATTAAGTATTACATAAATAAATGAAATATGAGTGCAAACATAAAGTTCCTACTTCTAGGAAAACTAGGTTGAATGCTCTAGAAAGGCAAGTTGCTAAAAAAAAAAAAGTCATGCCAACTTCAGTGAGGTTGATGGGAAGAATTTATAGAAATACAAAAATACTCTGCACTCAGATTTCTTAGGAAGTGTAAGTTCACTGCTCCACTGCAAGAAAATCAAAAGTGAAAGACTGCGATGATGCATCAGCGGCATAGTTATATAAAAGCTGCGGGGAGGAGCAGACATACAACCACCAAACCTCTAGGGTCACAGCAAAAGCTTGATGGGTAAGCAAGTTACATTTTGAGTGTTTTTTTAAAGAAATGATTTCTAGCTTTAATACTTTTTAAGTTAACAGAGAACTACTGGTCCTCACTGGATAAGAGGCTTCTAATGTATAGTAAATATATTAATCAATTTCTTGGCAACCTTAAAGCTTGCTGTGTATTTTTTTCAAGATTTTTTTTTTTTACACATTTAAAAGACAAAGAGAACATCTTAATAGAAGCCAGAGAAAACAGGAGACACAATGAGAAGATGGCTAACTGCTCACTAGAAGCATGTAAGACAAGCCAATGGAATTACATCATTAAAGTATTGAGAGAACAGAAAAGAAAATCTATAGTCAGTGAAAATGTGCTTCCAAAATCAAGGAAAGTTTTAAATTTTCTTAGAAACAGAAGTTGAATTAGTTGCCAGCAGCTCTGTACCAAACTCTCCCTCAAAAGGACATGTTGGAAAGCAAATAATTAGTGACATTCGTATAGTCATAAGCTCTAACCCCCTCTAATTTTAGTATTTAATTTAAAAGATATGGTTTGCAAACTTCACTCATTCATTGTTAGTTACAAAATTTTCTGACCTACTTCACAACTACCATGACACAGGAGGGCCACCCTACAATATGTGAGCAACTGCTGATACATAACCTGACACGGAACTACGGTAAAGAAAAAACTGTTGATCTCATTCTTGAACCAACTTACCTCTTTGTTTTGGAAAAATCTGTTCAGGATGCTGTAAAATAAATTAATAATGTATTAGATAATTATCATAACATATAAAAGTGAAATTTTTTAAATAGTAATTAAAATAACTACCTTCATTATTGGCCTGGCTCGTTTCTCAAACAAACCACTTGGGAAAAGGTAAGCAATAGCTCTCTGAAAATATACACAAAGGTTAGTTAACAACTGTTACATAAAAAAGGTTAGAACTAATAGTTATAGAGTGCTTTCTAAAGGCTGAACATTGAATTAGAGTTTCAAAGCATTATCTTATTGCATAATTGTTTCAATGGGATGATAAAATTACTACACATTCATCCAAAAAGAAAAAATTTTAACGATTAAACTGGTTATTGACAATTTTCAAGTGTGAGCTTTAAATGTGTCATTCCTTGAATATGAAAGCACAAATAATCTCTCTTTTATTTTTAAAGGATCACTTAGAGATGCTCCTGTCCAGCTTCTGTGGAAATGTGCTTAAGAGCAATTGTTCCAGCTCCCAGCTGGTCGTGCACATATCAAAGAGCAGGCTGCAAAGAGCAGGCTCTAAGTCTCACCCACTATGACACCCCTGATGTCTTCAGATGGTCTTTCAACTTTTTCCAGAGTTTTTAAACTACACTCTTCCCAAACAAGTTCTTCTTCCATGTCTGTTTTTCAATAGGGATGCTGCTGGCATTGTGGGTGTGACAGCTCCATCATAGGCACCCTTCTCCCATACTGCAGGTCATTGAATATTCCTGGCTTTTTTCCAGTTGACACCAGTAACACCCAGTGCTCGTGATAAATCTCACCCCCACACCTTTCCAAATGCCCCTACATCCTAGGGAGCAGCACTGCCTCCCAGCTGAGAACAATAGCTTAAGCCTGTATAGTGTCTTCTCCAATACCCTGCCTCACCATTAACAACAAAATGTACACTTTCCTTCTTGTTGAACAGTGCCAGAGGAAGAGTCCACGGCCTGGGACCCGGTAGTGCATTTAAATACACTTCTGCTCGTTTAGAGAGCCTGTTCTGAGTGGGCCTTCTCTGCCCGCCCACATAGTAAATGTGTTGGATCAGACTTTGCCCCCGAAAGGAGAGGTCTATAATTTGGAGGTATAAATTCAGTCATATTAGGAAGCCTAATTGTGTCTCTGGGTCAAGCTTCATTCTCTCATTCAGCTTTTTTCAGAACAAAATTACACTTCAAACAAAACAAAAAACCTAGGTCAGGCACGGTGGCTCACGCCGGTAATCCCAGTGCTGAGGGAGACTGACGTGGGTGGATGAGGCCAGGTGTTATAAACCATCCTGGGCAACATGCTTTGTCACGCAGGCTCGAGTGCAAAATAAACAAACAAATAAAAAACTTTGATCAAACATCAGTGTGCCCCTTTAGCAAACTTTTTTGTTTTAACTAGGTCCCTCTCCAGCCACCCCCTTCCTTCGCTGCAGGGAAAAAAGGTAGACTTTTTCTTTTATTAGAGACAGGACCTCACTCTGTCGCTGAGGCCGGAGTGCAGTGGCACAATCATGCTCACTGCAGCCTTGACCTCCCAGGCTCAAGCAGTCTTCCCACCCCAGCCTCAGGAGTAGCTGGGGCTATAGGCTTGCACTACCACACCCAGCTAATTTTTTTTTTTTTTTCCTCTGGCCTTGGCCTACCAGTATTGGGATTACACACATGAGCCTTAATAAGTGATACTGCAACTGATTGCCATTTGGGAAAAAAAGATACAACTGAAATCCAAACCTCACATCACATAGCAGAGTAAACTCCAAATGAGTGAGAGGGCTACACATACAAAATAAAAACAAATACATACGACACGGGCGAATTCCTTTATAACTAAGAAACAGGAAAGTCTTTCATAACTATGACTCAAAATTTATAAGTAATTTTTAAAAAAAGATTGACAGGCCAGGCTTGGTGGCTCACATCTGTAATCCCAGCACTTTGGGAGGCCGAGGCGAGTGTATCACCAGGTCAGGAATTCGAGACCAGCCTAGCCAACATGGTGAAACCCCGTCTCTACTAAAAATACAAAAATTAGCTGGGCATGGTGGCGGGCACCTGTAATCCCAGCTACTTAGGAGGCTGAGGCACGAGAATCGTCTGAACCTGGAAGGTGGAGGTTGCAGTGAGCCAAGATCACCCCATTGCACTCCAGCCTGGGCTACAGGGCAAAACTTGGTCTAAAAAAAAAAAAAAAAAAAAAAAAAAAGATTGACCAATTAAATTATATTTTTAAAAGAAATATATGGCTCATAACAAGATAAATGCAATTAAAACCACTGAGAGAACACTTTTTATCTAACAGGACTAGCAAAAGTTCAAAAGTCTGACAGCACACCGTTGGTGAGGCTATAAAAAACACCCTGCCACCTTGCTGGTGGGAATGCCAACCAAGTGCTGTAACCTCTTCAGGGGGAAGGTGGGAGCTTTCTAACAAAACGACATATATATTTCCCTAGCCATCTGACTCGATGAATTTACCCAGAAGATACACCCCTATGAATACAAAAGAACATAAGCACGTGTTATTCACTGATTTATGAGAACAAAATACTGAAAACAACCAAATCCCCATACATAAGAGGTTGGCTGAATAAATGAGGGCACATCTGTGCAATCTAGTACTATAGAGCTGTAAAACAGAGAAAAGCCAAGATACAAAAGAAATGTACCTAGAACGCTGCTTTGGTGTAAGAAATAGAAAAAGAAAAGGCATGTAAGTATAGGGGGAAAATACGCATAAGCTTCTTTTTGCAACATAAACACAAAAAAAGGTAAGTAGAAACCAATAAAAATCATTTCTCAAGGGCTGGGTGAGAGTAGAGGGAGGGGCACAGGGATGAGGGCAAACTCCTGTGGGCATCCCTCGTATAGTTAAGCTCTGAAGCATGTAAATGTTTTATATATTAAAGAATCATGTTTATAAAGAAACTAAAAATATAAACAGAAACAAATAACAACAACAAAACAATTGCAAAGAAATCTTCATCTTTACTTGGCAGGCTTATGGCCAATCAGAACATGGATATTATAATTCTGAAATATTTTATGTATACTGCAGCATAAAGCAAATAAGTAAATATATTAATTTTATGAAGACCAATATTTTATTATAGAAGAGATCCAAATGTAAAAGGGAAAACCCTATAATGTTAAGTAATATAAACTCTTATCTTAAAAACTATTTCTTGTAATATTCAAAAAATATTATTTCCTAGTTCTGTTCCCTGAAAAAGCATAAAGCAATGGAACTTTAGGAGCAGTGGGAGGATCAACTGGTTTCTACATACATCCCAGTATAAGGAACCAAGTACCTTGGAGAAATGGCTGATTCTAGGCATAAGGCAGACAAAGCACAAAATGAGTCTGATCCCTTTTTAGAGACAGTGAGATCCCAGCTCTACAAAAAAAATTTTTAGAAGTGTGGTGGCACATGACTGTAGTCCCAGCTACTTAGGAAGCTGAAGCGAGAGGAATGCTTGAGCCCAGGGGTTCAAGTCTGCAGTGAGCTATGACAGCGTCACTACACTACAGCCTGGGGCGTAGAGCAAGACCCTGTCTCTAAAAATAAAAGAATAATGATAATGCTTCACAACATACTCAATATGTGACATGCACGTTCATGTGCACGCACACACCTACACATATACACACACACACACACACACACACACGGGAGGAGGGGCAAGAAGAAAAAGAAAACTACTTTACAGAACAATATGTTATAAAAGTAAAAGTAATGACAGAAGTAGAAAATCACCATTTTACAACTTCCAAATTAACCATCAATTTCAGGCAAGGATCACCAACAAATGCTAAAGCCACTGGCTGAAAGGTTACTGAAGAATGGCAAATTCACATGAACTCAAAATATTACCCTATGGATTGGTTACAAAGGGAAAAGGCTACTTCTACATTAAAGAGGTCTAGTGGTCACCACTAGAGGGATCAGTCACAGCAGGACAAACTGACTATGTACCTCTTAGACTTTGTGGATGCAATGAGAAGTATACGATATCACCTAAGTAGTATCCTTTATACATTCTAAATCTCATCATGAGAAAGCAAGCAGAAAGCCAGGATGTGACACAATTGTACAAGACAAGTGGCCTGGATTCTACAAAACAACTAGTCAGCTATAAAGACATTCTGGGGAAAACTGAGGAAATGTTCACGAAGATTATATATATGGCATATAGAATTATTATCATTCTATCAGATGTGATAATGATATTGTGGGAGATAATGGTATGAAGAATGTACCTATACATATTGATATATTTCGGGGCTAAGTTTATGTGCAATTTTCAACAAAAAATGTTTTACATATACAAAGAGACAAAGAAAATGTGGCGAAATGTTAAAATCTGGCAAATCTAGGTGATGGGGGTATGTGTTTATTTTTATTCAATGCATATTGAAGTTTTCTGGAAATTTGAAAAGTTTCAAAATAAAAAGGTGGGAAAAAATGTTAAAAATTTAAAAATAAATAAGATTTTCCCAAACGCAACCTGTCTCAGTAAAGCCAACACTAGCCTATAGCACTTGTGGCCTATCTAGACCTCAGGCCTCGTTCTCAGTCATACAGGGCAGCCCAAGGCTGGTTGGCTTCTTAGCAAAGGGACCACTGAAGCCAGGGCCTGGATCAGAACACTAGACGGCGTGGAAGACTAAGCACAATTCTTCAACTTAGAGTGAACACACTGTAACCACAAAGGAGACAATTCAATCAAGTTTCAAACTGTCATTGGCATCATTTCCAAATATGAAAATTACTGTTAACTTACGTGACCAAAGAATAGAATCCTAGAGGGAAACGAAAATTGAAGAATTGCAACCTACAGCTGGATTTGTCATGAAGACTAAGACAGAAAAGTCAGGAGGAAGCTAATGGGTGAAAACTGAAAAGAAAGCATCGATTGCAAAGGATGTCTAGGGCTTACGGGCAATCTCTCTTTTAAAAAGACGAAATAAGCCAACAAAGAATTTGCTAGAAGTCTTTTGAAAGTATCGGAAAATGTGGTTTTGCCTTTAAAACTTTTTCTCAGCTAAAAGGAAATTAATACACACTTACTAAATTATAATCCTTCACTATATTAGGTACTATACCAAATACTGTGAAAAGGTCCACAAAGCAAAAGATATCATGTCAGATAAAAAGCAATATTGCACATTCAATGAAAACAATGAAAAACAAAAGATGAAAGAAAAACGAACAAAAGAGGGAACAGGAAATAAAATAGGCCAGTTGTTTTAAACCAAATAACAAAACACACAAAACAGAAAAGGCATATTCCCGGCACGCGATCTGCCATCTGTTTAGTATGTGTGGAACAGTACTAACACAACCTAACCTATTACTTCCATTTATCTCCTATGGGCATTCTATGCAGAATTTTTTCTTTTTCTTTTTCTCTGTTTTTTTTTTTTTTTTTTTTTTTTTTACAAATTCTGAAGCAAACAAAGGACTACCTGGCTATTACGAAAAAAAAATTGTGTTGCTTTCTGTGTCTGCTTAACTTTCAGTTACCACAGTTGTTAAAACACAAGTAGATGAATATCCTTTTGAGATAAACAGCAAATACACATAACAAGACAATCTTGAGTGTTAGTACTGAGTTGAACAGCCTTACAGATATGTTTTGGGCAGAGTATTATGTGCTATAAAACAGGAAAATCTTTACTTTCACTAAACACTGCAGAGTTCAAAAGAAAGGAAGCGGTGAACATGAAAACATGATGAAAGTGTAAGTAATAACATAATCCTTATTGTGTCTTATAACCATAATAAGACTTTTCAAATACTACCACTCCCAGTGATTCTGATGTGCGAGGATATCAACTTTATCTAGTTGTTGTGAGGATTTACAAAGGTATTTGTAAAAATACAACACAGTAGTCATTCAATACATATTAATTAACTATACAAAAATGTTCAGTTTATGTAAAACACATTATTTCCCATATTATTTTATGACATAAAATAGCATGCATTCATGAGCTCTACTTTACAGACCAAGAAGTAGCAGTTAAGTAGCTTACACTGAAATAAATGGCAAAGCCAGAACCTGAACCTTCTGAAATTTAATTTCATAACATACGCTCCTTTGTTCATACCAGGGAACCAATCTTCTCTCAGGTAACAGATTCGCTTTTTCACTGACATCAAGGACATCCAGCTATTTAGTAGTAAAATTAGGATAAAAAGCCAAATGTGCTTAAAGAAATAGATTATTTACCTAAATAAATTTTACTCAACAAATATTTATCCCACCTGAGTTCTAGGTACTCTGCTAGTTTAGAAAGATACATATTAAGATATGGCTCCTGACCTCATTCTATCAGTGGAGACAGATGCACACATAGTCTCAAATACAGGGGCTGCTGTAATAGTACACATAAAAACAACACGGCATGATAAAATAATACACACAGGACCTATGAGAGAAATATTTACAGGTTACACAGACGGTACAAAGGAGAGTGGTCATCTAGTCTTTTCAGTGATACTTTGCATCTGTCTCTTTTTACCAGTCATCCAGTCATTTATTGCTTTCTAAACAAATGCCTTTGCAAATTGTTTTGTCTGCCTGGAATACTGCTGTTGTTCTTCTCCACTTAACATATCGCTGTTTGTCTTTCAAGATCTTTCAAGATCATAGATCAAATGCAGCCTTATCTGGAAGTCCTCCCTATTCCACTGGGCTCTCCATTACTCCTCTTGGTGCCACCTCAGTCAAACAGAGAACGAGCCTCTTTCAAGGTCCACACCATCTGGCCATTCCATTCCCTCCCCATCCTTGTCACTGCCTTCAGCCTCCACATTGCTCACAGCACTCATGAAGGGGTGAGGCCCACCTTTCTCCCTTCCATACCAATGATGCCACATTTGTGAACAACCTCAAGGATCATGTGAAGCACCCATCTAAACAAGACTGTGCTCCTGGTGGCATCCAGGCCCATAAACAACTCAATTCTCACTCGCATTCCTGTCCTGAGAAGCAATCACCCACTCCCCTAAGTACCCACTGCTTTCCTCCCCAGATTTCAATCTGGCCTAACCATAATTCTGGTCCTGCAATTACTTTGTCAGGGGTCACTGAGGCCTTTTTTCAAATCCTGTGGCCTTCTTTCAGGTCTCATCCGCAGGAGGCTGCTGGCTCCCTTCCTTCTTGTAGCCACATTCCCCTCCGACCTCTCTGCAAGTTTCCTCTTGATGTCTCCTAAACACACCTCTGCTCATCCCTTAAGTGCTGTTTCCTCAGAGTTCCATCTTTGATTCTCTTCCTTTCAAGCAAATTTATGTAGGGAGAGAGACCAAATCTATTTCTGTAGTTCTAAACTATTTGTCAACTTCCTTAGGGATTTTTCCATTTACGTATCCAAACAGCACATCCAAAACTGTTCCTCAAATAACTTATTTTGCTTTCTACCAGTTCTTTTTTCTCCCATGCGCTGTTACCAAATCTTTGATTTTACCTTGGTCATGTCTGCAGGTGTGTTTTTGAAGGCAAAAGACCTTGTCTTAGTCAATAATTTCTCACTCCAGAATTAGAACATAGCAGATACTCAAAGAATAAATCAACAACCAAATGGATTGCAGGGCGCTTGAGAGAACCAACTATAAAAACTCTTTTATAGACAACTAGGGAAATGTAAATACAAACTCATAGACAAAATTTTCCACCTCCTGCTACAGACTATATTCAGATTAATTTTCTTAGGTGTGATAGTGATATTGTGGTTACACAGGCAAATGTCCTAATTTTTTGAAGATATATTTAGGAGGGAAGCATCATGATGTTTGTAATTGTATTTTACTTTAAAATAAAATAGTGCAGCCAAAAAAACATAAAGTTGAAGCAAATACAGCAAAATGTTAAGAAGTTAATCCAGGAGATAGTCATATGGGTACGCATTGTAGAATTTCTCTTTTTCTGTCTGAATGAAATTTTTCATAAGAAAAAGTACACAAATTAGTATTGACTGCTGTTGCTATTAGACTAGGGTGTTTTGATGTTTCTCAATTCTGGTTCCAACATCCATGCAATATACATATTAATACATAAATACGTATGTATATACATATGAAAGTCATATAAACCTTTTGTTCTTCTACAATTTGTGCCTATTTTAATAAACTTTTGTTTGTTTTTTAGAGATTGGGTCTTACTATGTTGACCAGAAGAGCAGTGGCTATTCACAGAAGTGATCAAGGCGCACTACAGCCTTGACTCCTGGGCTCAAGAAATCCTCCTGCCTCAGACTCCCAAGAAGCTGAGACTACAGCATGTGCCATGGCACCTTGTCCATTGCTGTTTTATTCAGATAAAAGCAACCATGTTCTATACTTCTAAATTTCTTTTTTCTCTTTTGTAGTATTTTTGAACTGTTTACAAAGCCAATTCTTCAGATGTTTTTAACTGTTTCAATGAAAGACAAAAGAGAAACTGTAAACCAATATTACTTATACTTCCAAGTATTCTCTTTCCTGTAAGTAACACAAGGCAAAAATTACAAATTCTTATATGGGAAGAAATGAAGGAGCAATCCTAACACGTCCAGCAGAACTTCCTCTGATAATGGAAATACTCTGTAACCTGTGCTGTCCAAAATGATAGCCAGTAGCCTATGTGGATACTATGCCCAGTGTCATGTGGTTGGTGCAACTGAGGAAGTAAATTTTCATTTTGTTTACTATCAATTTCATTTTATTTACTGTCAATTAATTTTAATCATGCAACTCAGCACTGTACTAACGTTACTGAGATGTATTTCAGCAAGGTTTTTTAAACTTCATTAAATGGTTACAAGGTTAAAGTCTGTATTGTATTGTTATTGATCTAAATTAACAAACATATCTATTGTTACAAGACAGAATATTAACAACCAAGTGGTCTCCGAATAGGGGATTTCTACAACAAAGCTGGTAATAATGGCCATTGAACTACAGCATGTCATCTATACTTAATGTGAATCCAAAATAAAAAAGTGCTGAGAGAAAAGACAGAAAAGGTAAGAATGTACATTTTAAAAATTTAATCCAAATAAGAAATGGAGTAAGGTAATCCTCATTAGTAAACACATTTCTTCCATTTTTAGGTTTTAACTAGAATACTGATATTCAACAGTTCCCTAAGATGAAAGCAAAGTATTTGAGTATATTCTTAGGCTTAAGGCAAAGTATAAAAGGATTGCAGACTCAACCCAGAAGCACTGGGTCAGGAATGCAATCTCTATTAATTAGGCATCCCAGCTGGGCAGTGGGTTTGCAGCTGTTAACTTGATCAATGACTTACCTAAATGTCATCTCTACTGATTCGCTTATAAATTACCAGCAAGTGAGACTAATGTACAGGTGCTAATTTATTTAAACTGTTCTCTACAGTTCTACATAGCTTTATAAACTGCATCTGGCACCTAATGTTAGCTGTCAGTTGTACTTAGACATGCCTGTCCTAACGACTCTGTTCATTAGAAGTGAGCACAAATTATGAAATATTGTGAAAAATGATACATCAAATGGAATGGGCACAGCAAATCAATTAGAGAAACTTCATATAGCATATTCACACTTAGGAGAATAAAACATTCTGGTTTCAGAACGAGGTCTATAATACCAATTAAAAAGTAATTGGTAGACTTCAGCAGTGCTATATATCAATTTGCTGGCATTTTTCCTGAAATTGTATAGTAATGTAGAACTTAACTTTTAATTCCCAAATAAAGACATTAGGAAATGCAAGTGCAAGTCTGTATTCATAATATTTAATATAACTGAAAGGTCTCCAAACTAAACTTTATAACAACTACATGCTTCATTGGAAAAGGAAAATGCAAATATCACTGGTCCTCAACTTTTTGGTGTTTACAGTATGATCTGGAGTAAAAGAATTTTTGATGGTGCACATGACAGGATTAAGAAACTTCACTGAACAGGTTAGCAATCACTGCTACCCCACGTCCACTCTAGCACAAGGAGGTGTTACAAGGTCTATAAAGTTAGATGGGCACTTGCTGCCCTCCTCACCTGGTTGTTCTTTAGTCTTGGGGTCAATAAGGAAAACTGTTCCTGCTGCCTCTGTTACTCACTCATGGGCTTAGTGCTTCAGTTTCCATACACACCAAATTTTCTTTACACTAAAAAACAAGACTCACTCAGCTCAAGTTTCCATCTGACAGATTCCTCCTAACAGTTATGTATACTCTTACAGCCAAAAATAATTTGTACACACTGATCAACATTTGGCAGTAACCTGTGAAAGATTTATGAAACAGGAGTTAAGGGTAACAGCATTAAGGTCTATTTGCTAAATATTTAGTCTGCATTTAAAGTCCTTTCAGCATAACACCATATACACTACTAATTTTGTTAGAGGCTACCTGCTTTTCCTCCTGTTAGATCTTCCAAGGTTATCAGTAGCACCATCATGGTTCAGTGAGTACGAACAATAGGTAGTTTATTTTGTTTCAATATAATTTAAGAAACTGGGCAAAAATTAAACTACCTTGAAATGAAATTCTATACCTGCCAATGACGACTTCCTTTTTAGTTATAGCACTTTACTTTTTCACCAATAAAAATAATATTTTTCTTGTAAATTTAATAAAAAGATTGAGCACCAATTTAAGCTAAGTAATCCTGGAAAAAAAAAATTCCAAAATATATAGAATCCTGTAGCCCTAATAATGATAAATCTTCTAAGTGATAAAACTTTAAAATAAGTACCACCAGTGACAAGCAGAATTATTTTCATTCAAAAGTTTTATCCGTCATATTCCTTTTTACCAACTCACATTGTACTCTTTAATAAACCTTATTAAGGAAGCATTAGCATATTAGATTAGCTAGGTGTAATTTACACACATAAATTATATATGCTGTATTCGGTGAGGCCAGATTTCTATTCAAACTTAACCCTCTGAAGTAAAGTTGTAAAACTAGAAATCAATGAAAATGACCTATAAAGAATTGCAATAGCTGACATAAATTCATGGATTTACTTACTAGGAGGGCACATAGGTCCTCATTCAGAGTCCAAAGGCTTTTAGTTTTCATTCACACACTTAACAAGTTTAGTTATGCCAGAAGGTTGGAAGACAGGTGAGGGTGGCTAGAGGCAGACACATAGACTAAGACATCTTGACAGCAAGGGAGATGACAAGAATCAGTAATACAGCATAGCCGGGCCATTCATCGCAGGGACAGTCGTGCTCCACGAGCCACAGTCAGGGGCTAACAGCCATACTAAAAAGGAAAATCCTGTAAGATTAAATTATACTCACTATATCCTACTAAATAAGGTTGGGGAGGCTGAAATTTATTTTAGAAAATGTCACCTAAAAGATTAATCTGAAAGTGTAGAAAGAACAGTCTTTGGATACAGAAAGACCTTGTATAGCCTTAGTATTGCTTAAAAAAAAAAAAAAAAAAGATACCTGCCCCATAAGGTTTTTACAAAGATAAAATGTAGCAATGTATATCAGGCTCCCAGATGGCATTTCACACATAACATAGAAGGGTTTTAGTATATGGTAGTAATTTTCATTACAAATAACACTTAAAAATAGGTTTCCCTTATCTGGAAAATTCACTTTTGTGGAATATCTAATTTCCTGATCAAACTAAATAATTAGAGAAAAGTTACTGCACCTAGTCTTAATTAATATGTTAAAAGCCAAATATTTTAAAAGCATTATAACTTCTAAATATGTAACAGCAATTGCAACGGAAGCTTAGAATATTTTCTTGATTTTAGATAAATTATTTTTGTTTTCAGAAATAACCGATTGTTGCAGCCTGGAAATGCTGACTCATCAGCCATAGTGTCTCTTTCAGTTGATATACACTGTTGAGCCACTTATAAAAACAATAGTTTAAAAAACATAAATGAAAACAGAAAACCATATGAGTACTTAATTTTAATTCTTTGGTAACGGTTGTCACAGTCCTCTTTTGCTTTTACATCTACTCAGGTGCCACAAAGGTGGAGGGGGTCCACTAAATTTAATAAAATGCAGTACCAAAAGGGGTGCACTACATTTAATAAAATACCACAAGAGTCAGTGAAGCCGATCAATCACCTGCAGCAAAGTCTAGCACAGCAGAATTATGTCACTGGTGTCAAGGAAAATGGTTAACGCTAACTTCCATAAGGTCTTTTTAGATACCAAGCTAGGTGAGACAATGTCAACCTACAGGAGATAAAGCAATCTCCCCTTTAGTCAATCAGTGATAAATCAATGTACCCAACAGTGTTTCAGATGATTCTCCCCAGCACTGATTCTCAGGTGGCATGGAAGACTTGTGTGGACAAAGCAGAGAACTAGGGAATGATTCCAGTTATGGCAGATGGTATTTATTACTGTTAATAGTAACAGGAATAATAACACATTGCATTAATCTCATGCCTTTTAGATATATTCTGAGGTAGGCAAGTTGGTATTATTATTTTAGAGATAAGAAAATCAAGTGACAGAGAGCGCTGACTTGTTCAACAACACTAGTTAGTGACATCGCAAGGAATCTCCTAATCCCAGGTCCTGTATTTTTCTACAGGATCATTTCAACTACAGTGAATTTTTAATAAAAAGACAGAAAAAAATCCATCTAATAAAGCTTTCTATATGTTCTGCATTTACGTTCCTCACAAGAAATTCAACTTCATTTTAGAAGAGTCTATATATTTTAAAGAAACAATTGGATGTTTTTTCCTATTAATTCATGATTTGATTACTTAATTGGCTAAATCTAAAGGTAGATTTTTATAATATTCGGTTAACACAATCACACAAGATGACATCAAGTTGCTTTTACCATATATACACATGCACAGTTTTAAAAGTATAGAATAGCTGCCACCACTTATCTTTACATAGTGATGTTAAATATCTCTTCTCTATCACAAAAAAGTGCCAAATTTAGACTCTGAAAATAATTCTATATTTTGAGAACCGGAACTAAATACATTGTTTAAAATTTGTTTCTACCTGATTGAATGATAATGTATTCACTAAGCTACAGGATCCTTTTAGATTTCTCTAACTATTAAAAATGTACTCTAGATGGAATCACCAGTTTTTATCTTTTATCTTTTGTAAATACTCAAAAAAAATTTTTAAAAGATATTTTAATACATGAAATAATTGTTTTAAATCTTAAATATTTTGCTCAAATGCAATTAAAAAATGGTCTTCATGATCATTTAGTAATTGGGTAACTAGTATGAAAAAGCTAGTTTCTAAAATATATAACTAATAGCTTAATCTGAATACAATGGTGCATAATTTGTCTATGTGAAAATTACAGTGAGCCTAGACTTTTAACTATGTACTTGAATCAAATTATAGACGATGGCTACTCTATATAAATGAAGTCCTCATGAAAATAATATTAACATCCCAAACTAATATTCTGGGTAAACATCCAAGCAATGAACAAACTACTCCAAACAACAAAATTCATGTTTAATACTTACACTGTGAAAATACTTATCCCCTCAGACAAAATTACAAAATTGTTGAATGATTCTGTTTTCAATAAGCTACATATGCCCAATGTACATCCAAAAAGGTAGTTAAGTGGGGCTGGGCATGGTGGCTCATGCCTTTAATCTCCCAGCACTTTGGGAGGCCAAGGTCAGAGGATGACTTGATGCCAAGAGTTCCAAACCAGGCTGTCAACAAAATAGCAAGACCTTGCCTTTATCAATCAAACAAACAGACAAACCAAAAAGGCAGTTAAGAGTTGCTCAAAAACATGTTAGTGGTAAACTTAGTTGGGTAATGAAATCCTACTGCTGAGAACAGTTACTCAGGGACATATAAACCACAAGGAGAGAGGTAGGACCATTTTAAAAAGCAAGCAGTTAAACCCAACAACAACAACAACGCACAAAGAAAAGCCCAGGCCCAGACAGCTTCACTGGGGAATTCAACCAAATACTTCAAGAGGAATCAATACAAATTCTTGACAAATTTCCAAAAATAGAAGAGGAGAGAACACTTCCCAATTCATTCGATGAGGCCAGTATTACCGATATCAAAACTAGACAAACACTTTAAGAAAACTACAGACCAATATCAATTAGACATAAAAATCCTCAAGAAAATGCTAGCAAACCAAATCCAGAAACACACAAAAAAGAGTATATGCACCGAAGTAGTGGGATTTATTTCATGAACACAAGTTTGATTCAACATACAAAAATCAATTTGTGTGATACATCATACCAATAGAACAAAAGACAAAACCAAATCATCAAAATGGAAGAGAATCTGACAATATCCAATACCATTTCGTGACAAAAACACTAACCACAACAACAAAAAAGTTCAACAAACTAGGTATGGAAAAAAACTTACTGAATCTGATAGAGCATCCATGAAAAACCCACAGCCAACATCATATTTAATGGTGAATGACTGAATGCTTTTCCCCAAGATCAGGAACAAAATTAGGATGCCCACTCTTGCCATTTCTACTCAACATTGTTAGAGGTTCTAAGCCAAGGCAATTAGGTAAGAAAAAGAAATAGAGGTATCCAGATTAGGAAAAATGAAGTAAAACTATTTCCATTTGCAGGTGAAATATCCTACTAATTCTCGTAGTTTTTAGTGGATTCTTTGGGATTCATAAATATATGGGATATCCTGCTACACCCTTCTATATATGGGCTATCTTGCTATATCCTGTATTTAGAAAATCCCAAGGAATTCACTAAGAACTATGAGAATTAGTACGTTCAGCAAGGGTGTAGATTTAAAATCAAAAATAAACAAAAATCAACTGTATTCAGTTGCAATACGAAACCCAAAAATATTATAAAAGAGAACAATTCTATTTACAACAGAGAAGTTTCTAAGGCATTAATACTTAGGAATAAATTTAACAAAAAAGTGCCAAATTTAGACTCTGAAAACTACAAAACATCACTGAGAAATTAAAGAGGATCTGTATCTATAGAAGGACACTCCATGTTCAGAGATCAGAAGACTTAATTAACATAAAGATGGGAGTACTCTCAAAATCAATCTAGAGATTCAGTACAATCCCTATCCAAATCTTAGGTGGCTCCTTGCAGGAACTGACAAGCTGATCCTAAAATTTCATATGAAAATTCAAGGAGCAAAGAACAACCAAAATAATCTTGAAAAGCAAGAAGGAAAGAAGAGTACTTACACTTCCCAATTTCAAAACTTACTATAAAGCTACAGTAATCAAGACAAAGTGGTACTGGCATAAGGATAAATGTATAGATCAATGGAATAAAATAGGGTCCAGAAATAAACCCTATAGTTACACTGATATTCAATATGAGTGACAAAATAATTCAATGGGAAAAAATAGTCTTTCCAACAAATGATGCTGTAACAACTGAATGTCCACATGTAAAAGAACAAAGCTAGACCCCTGCCTCATATCACACACAAAAATAACCTTAAAATGGATCAAACACCTAAATGTTAAGAGCTAAAACTACAAAACTAGTAGAAGAAAATATAGGAGTGAATTTTCATGACCTTCGATTAGCAATGGTTTCTAAGGTATATACATAACAGAAATAAAAACATACGTCTGCACAAGAACTTTACAGCATGCACATTCATGGTAGCATTATTCATAACCAAAAATGGAAACCCAAATGCCCATCAACTGATGACTGAATTTGTAAAATGTGGTATATCCATACAATCAAAAACTATTCAGTATTAAAAAGGAATGAAGTAATGACACATGCCACAATGTAGATAAACATGAAAACATTGTGCTAAGTGAAAGAAGCCAGTTACTAAAGACCAAATACTATATGATTCTACTTATATGAAAGTCTGGGGTAGGCAAACCTAGAGTCTAGAGAGTCTATGTTCTAGGTGATTTGAAAATTAGCGCCTGAATTCTATTCCTGTTGCACTCTTCAATTATTACATTCCTGATAAAAGCAGTAACGGTCAATAATTTTTTTTTTTGCTAAATGTCCCAGGATAGCTAGCAAAGGAACTTAAATTTAAGAACTTTGAACCTTGTTCTAATTTTTAAAAAGTAATATCTAACATCTCATATTTTATACACAACTGAAGAATAGCATCTCTTCACAGATAATATACCCCAATATTGTCCAGATTACCATAAAATTCAAAAAGAGGACAGCAGCTACAAAATCCCTAACTACAAATCACGTAACCTAGAAGAGCAATAAGAAATCCTTCTGGACCAGGCCCAGTGGCTAATGCCTGTAATTCCAACACTTTGGGAGGCTGAGGTGGGTGGATCACCAGAGGTCAGGAGTTCAAGACCAGCCTGACCAACATGTTGAAACCCCATCTGTACTAAAAATACAAAAATTAGCTGGGTGTGGTGGCACATGCCTGTAAGCCCAGCTACTCAGGAGGCTGAGGCAGGAGAATTGCTTGAACCCGGGAGGCAAAGGTTGCAGTGAGCCAAGATTGTGCCACTGCACTCTAGCCTGGGCAACAGAGCAAGACTCCGTCTCCAAAAAAAAAAAAAAAAAAAGAAAGAAAGAAATCCTTCTGGTTGAATAAAAAATGTTGCTCTGGGGCCTGAAACTGATACTTCAGTACCATTTATAAATAGGAAAGGTATACAAAAAGATTGAAATTAAACTAAAGTGCACAAAATGACTAAAAATAATATTAAAATCATATAAGAATGTTATTATCTATACAAAGTTGTTGTTCTACGGTTAAATATAAAACATCATGGGATATTAGATGTTACTTTTTAAAAATAAGGACAAGATTCGAAGTTGTTAAATTCAACTTCCTTTGCTAGCTACTCTAGGATGTCCAGCAAAAATACTATCGACAATTATTGCTTTTATCAGGAATATAATAATTCAAGAGTGAATAGAATTCTGATCCTAATTTTCAAATCACTTAGACTATGCCCCCATTTTGAAAATTCAGATATATATTTAAGTTGACAAAAACACTAGGCCAAGGTTTACTTATAGGACTTGATATAAATTTGACTCTATTTTCATTATCATCTGTTTTATCATTTTGTAAGAAAGCTGAGTCTAAGACTACACAATAGGTTAAACATTTCCCAATAGTGTATGAGCATTTATAGACTCATTTCTAGGTAACACCTAAAACTCACCATACTATGTAAATCCTGCACATTTGTCTTTTAAACTGTGGCTCCAACTTGCAATGGATAGCAGCATTTTTCTTTATTCTGACAGCTTGATTAAAACACAGAGCTAAGGGGCTCATGAAGAAAAGTGCTTTTAATATCTAAAACTCTACAGCAATTACTTTTCCAACAGAGTAACTGTACTTACATCAATATCTTCTTGAGTGAAAGTCTCTGGATCTTCTCCCATCATGTTGGCTAAATGTCTCTTTCCTATGTTGAACTCTTCAATCTGCTTTTTAATAAAATCCTCTGTGTAAGTTTCACGTTTTGAGGCGGGAACATTTTTCTTTGTTGTTCTAACTGCAGTATGTCTTAGCCTTAATATCTAACAGAAAATACAGACGGAAAGAAAAGAAAATAAATTAGACTGTGATCTTCTAGGGCACTGTCCTTAAATAAAATAATATATGCGAGTAATTGTCTTTTTTTATTATGGTATTCAAGTGACAAGAGTCCAAAAAAAAAGTTTAAAAGGTCTGCTAAAAAAGTTGTTAGAATCTGTCCCCTGCTCAAAAGCTTGCTTACAATGTAGTTTAAGCTACTAGCATTTCAATACATTAAAACCAAAAATACCTGTAAGTGGTATGCTACCTCCTGATCTCTTTTAAACATCCACTTTTGATAATGATTGGTCAATGTCAGTGAGTTTTGATATTTGGCACATGGGATAAAGAGTAAAAGGCCACTCCCTTAAAAAAGCAAATACCGATGCACCAGAAACCTGCAAGCAGAAAACATGAGAGCAAATGGCATGGCCTGGGGAAGAGCACCTTACACTGCGGGTATTCACCTTACTTGTGGGTAAAAATCCGGCCTATCTTTAACCATCTTTTGGCTTAGCTTAAGACTTTATTCCATGGTCCTTATAATAAAGTGATAAAAAGAAAAAATTGCTTGACTAAACATTGGGAAGATTTATTATTATTAATTTGGTTCAACATGCTAACTGCAGAAATAAGGGCTCGCATATCTTTTAAAGGCATCAGTAATTATATCACACTTGCTGCTGCTGGTCCTTTTATGCTGTGGTACTAGGAATTTCCCTCAAAGGCATTAAGATTTCGCCTTCAATCAAAGATGCTAAAGAACGAGAAAAATGTTTTCAAATGCCATTCAGCTGCATCCGGTAGCTGGAAATAACTAGAACAGATCTTTCTGGTCCTGGCTTTTCTTAAGATCTTAAACCTGTACTTCTCAACCTTCATCCTGGCCCCAACAATTCTAAACACTCTTAAAGCAATATTCAGGCTTTAAAACCACAATCTTAGCAATCCACTCACTTCCTTTTTCATAAACATAAATCTCACTCAGGCAGACATCATTCACCGGCACCATCCCTCCTATCTCCATCCCCTTCCCTTCCAAGAATCCTAAATAAATTCAGATGCCTCTACAGTAATTTGTCACTAAAGTTACACTAGAAAATACAAGAAAAAATACAGCAGAAATGTAACAATACCCAATTAATGAAAAAAATGTATGTTTTTAAACTCTTCCGAATTAAGATAGTAAAAATATAGTTTCTTCTTACTCTTTAATGAGTAAGAAAAGGGCAATTCAAAATTATCTGAAACTTGAGTTTATTTTTACTTAAGAGATCACATCCTTCTAAAACATACTACTAGCCAATCATTATCATTTCTTACAATGCTTTGTGAAGATACAGTGTTGCCGTCAATGAGTAAAAGCATGACCACAACTGGCTAATGCATGGTCCCTTCTTTTACAGGCACAGCCTGTCTGTACACCCCTGCTCCCCTTGCCACAGGCCAGCACCACCAGCACCAACTCCCCACCATAGTGGTTCCCATCTCACGTTTTTACTGTTTTCCAGGGGATTTTAAAATGTGTTCTTTATGCGTCTACGTCTTCTTTAGGCAATGGAGAATGTTGCTTCACATATTCAAAGTGAAGAGAAATTATCTTTCTACCTCAAGAATCATAGCAAAGGTGTGATTAGGGGGCCGAAAAGTAGCAATCACATAGTAGAGATAATTCTCCCAAATGTTCCATTGCCAAAAGGATGATTATATTGCTGGTTTTTATACATAACATGACAAAATGTTTTTGTTCACAGCTAAAACAATCTTAATACAGGTGAACCCACAAAGACTTTCTTTCAGGTCACTACAACCACACTCCCTGCCAATCACCAACCACAGCCCTCAGGAGGAGAAGTGTGCCTCCTGGAGCATATGGCTCCTCTCACTGAAGGGATTCCAGACGAGGAGCAAGATCAGGGAGGAAAGTGATGCGTTCAGATTTGAGAATGTGTGTGAGATATTGATGGACATCCCAGGAAGACAGATGTCCAGGAGGCAGGTGGCCTTGTGGGTGTGAGCATGGACAGACCTGAGCTTCAGATACAGGTCTGTTAATAATCCATACCTGAGACATGAGGTTGACGCTCAAAGAGAAGCAGAAAAAAATGGCAAGCATTAGTGCTAGGACAAAAAACAGTCTTCTACTAGTAATGAAACAAATTGTTTGTAGGTGAGGGAAGGTAGGCAGAAAGGCAAGGTTACTTATGTCTTACGCCCACTATTTTCTCTGTGAAATAGAGGATGGTCTGCTGAGACCAAAAGGTGGTAGGTTTAACAGATGGAATACCACATATTCAAAGAACTGTGATGCAGTGGTTGTAAAGACAGGAAAACTGTAAGAAAGAAATTAGAGACGGCTACATACGGTGGCTCGTGCCTGTAATTCTAGCACTTTGGGAGGCCGAGGTGGGTGGATCACTTGAGGTCAGGAGTTTGAGACCAGCCTGGCCAACATTGTGAGACCCCATCTCTACAAAAAATCACAAAAATTAGCAGGGTGTGGTGGTGGGTGCCTGTTATCCCAGCTACCCAGGAAGCTGAGGCAGTAGAATTGCTTGAACCAGGGAGGCAGAGGTTGCAGTGAGCCAAGATCACGCCACTGCACTCCAGCCTGGGCAACAGAGGGAGACTCTGTCTCCCCCCCAAAAAAAAAGAAAGAAAGAAAGAAAGAAACTAGAGAAAAAAATTTTAAGTATCCATTCATACTAAGAGAAAATTCTCATTACTAGTGAGCCAGGAGAATAATTCCAAACAGACAGGAATCTATATTCATACAATGTCTGTAATCTTTTGTCAATTTTCTTTCCCTATGGTTGGTTTCTTTTGTATGTTTCAGTGGTCTATTCAATGTGCTATTTAGTTCCACAGAGTTATATCTTAGGGTAGATTGTACCGTTCAGCATTACAAAGTTTTCTACTCCTATGTAATATTTTTTTTTCTTCAACTCTGTTGGGTCATAATATTGTAACCCTTTCTACCTCCTATTTACATTTCCCTGGAATATCACTGCCCATCTTTTTCATTTAAGTTTTAGACAATTTTAGGTTTTTTTTTTTTAACCCAGTCTGAGATTTTAGTAGATGAGAATACCCAAGTCACATGGGGTTTAACAGCTATTCTGTCTTGTCATTCATCTTATTTAATCTTTATATTTTTTATGCTTCCTTCCTATTTTCTCTCTTTTGCTATAGGAAAAAAAAATTGGGTTTTCTTTTTTATGGCTTTTGAGCTGGCAATTTGGACCATATACAGCTTGCTCTCATTTTACCAGTGACAATACATGTGTCTCTGAATAAAATGTTTAAATGTACTCCTATCAACTTCAAAAATAAATATCCAATGAATTCTGACTGACTTATTCAGCTCTCTTTTTCAGCCACAGCAATTATCTGTTCTTCTGTTCTCCACAGTTTAGATCAGCTTCTCTTAGTCTTATTTCTTATCCCTTGTTTCTGCATTCCGTATGATTTTGAAATCTTGACTCTATGCTTTTTTCCCTCTTTCTGCAGTGTCAATTCTGCTTACTGCAGTCACTATGCATTTTTAGCTTTTTATATCATTGGTCTATCCTCAAAATTCTCGCCTCAACAGTTTCTTTTAATCACATCTTCTTGTCTTATCCTATCTCATAGAGCTCTTCCTCACTCAACTGATTTTTAAATGTTCTTGACAATGTGAAGTAGCTGTGGTAAAATAATTCTTCCATTTTGTTAGGTAAATATCCCTTTGTATTTTCTTCAGCTGTCTCTTCCACACTGTTCCTTTTGCTCCTACAACGGTTTAGCATCTTCTCAAGCAAAAGAGTTGATTATTGAAGACTTGGTTTTTCACTTGATTTAAAATTGCATCTGTCTATAGTCTCCAGAGTTTGTGACATAAGGTGGCGGCTTTCCTACTTTTAACATCATTGAGGTTTAAACATATATATAAACATTTTCACTGTTGTTCATTTAGAAAGGGTTTAAAAAATTGCCCTAATTTGCTATTTTTCATAAAAAGTCTTTAAGATCTTTTTCAAAGACATTTCTACATATTGCTTAAGAGTATGACATTCTGGAAATCTGTAACATTAAATTTACAAAGTTATCACAGCATCAGTATCTGGATATTGAATATGTTTACTAAATGTCCAGAATTATTCCAGCAATGAATTCACACAAAAATATTTACATTCAAAGGAGTCCATTATTCATTGGTATAATCCCTTAAACAAGGTGAGGTTAAGAGTGTGAAAAAAACAGATCTTTATCTAAAAACACCAAGAATTCTTGAAGGGAATTTGCTTTGCCACTGTTAAGAACAATTTGCGGCCAGGTGCAGTGGCTCACACCTGTAATCCCAGCACTTCGGGAGGCCAAGGAGATCACGAGTTCAGGAGTTTGAGACCGGCCTGGCCAACACAGTGAAACCTTGTCTCTAATAAAAATACAAAAATTAGCCAGGTGAGCTGGTGGGCACTTGTAATCCCAGCTCCTTGGGAGGCTGAGGCAGGAGAATCGCTTGAACCCGGGAGGTGGAGGTTGCAGTGAGCCGAGAGAGCGCCACTGCACACTCCAGCCTGGGTGACAGAGTGAGACTCTGTCTCAAAAAATTAAAAATAAAAATAAATAAAAATTTAAAAAAGAAAAAAGAAAAGAAAGCAGGCAGGGTCCAATGGATGTCTATCAACTAAAAGTTATCCATGCAGGTTCAATCAGAATGTGTCCATTAAGACAAAATGGTATTCCAGCTGTCCTGCCTGTATGCTCAGGATCTCAGAAGAGGAACATCTGATAGGATTACTTTGAGTCAGGTGTCTCAGATTTATTCCGGACTATAGCCAGATCTTCTCAACTATAACCAATGAAAAAGAACTAATTCCTCCTGGGGAAATCAGGATGCTACTATGAAGGGGAAATGGATACTATGTTAAGTAAATAAGGAAATCCACTTATTTAAACAAAATTTACCATTTATGTTAATTCCACAACCTGTTATAAATTAAAACACTTAATATACTTATCAATCAAATAAAATGCATAAACCCTGTTTAACTCCCAATTAAAATAAACCAACTATAAAAAGCTACCATTGGGACAATTCAGAGAAATTTGAACATGAAATAGGTAACAGATGATAAGAAACTACTGTTCTTTCTGTTAGATACGGTGGGGGCAAGGAATCTATTTTTTTTTTTTTTAAAAAACCTTTCTGTTAGAGATGCATATTCAAGTACCTATAAGTAAAATAACAGAATGTTTGGGGTTTACATTAAATGACTCTGGGGGGTGGGAGGGGAGAAATAAAAACAAGACTGGGAAAATACTAATAATTGTTGAAGCTGGTTGACAGATCTGTGGAGTTCATTATATTATTCTATTTTTTATATGCTTGGTTTTGCAGAATAAAATTCTAAAAATAAACTACTTTACTAGTTCATTTAACAAATTTGAGCAATTATTATAGACCAGGCTCTGTATTAAGTGTTAACAGAAAAAATTGTAAAAAAATGAGTGATATTAAAATGAGAATGTTGCCATAATGAGATAAGAAAACAAAACATAGTAAAGATGCAATTTTCTTTAAGCTAATAATCCTATCTGACAGAAAGAATGACACAGCAGGTGTTCAGATGTACCCACATGTGCACACACATAGGCACTCATATATGCCTGCACATCAGAACCGTAGAGGAAAGACCTAAATACATGAGAGAGACACTGAGATAACAAGAAAAGAAGTATATGTGGGTTTTCCACTGTTGTAGGAAGCTTCCAAGATGGCTCCCAGTGAATCTGCCGCCTGCTGTTCTGCTCTCTTGCTTACCTTTTCTTCATCAGCCTGAGGGAAGCCAGATGTGCTGAGCTGCCCTAGAGGCACATGTGGCAGGAGCTGAGGGAGGGCTCTGGCCAACAGTCAGCAAGGACCTGGGGCCTTTAGTCTGACAGCCTGCAAGAATCTAAATCCTGCTAATGACAACACTGAGTGAGCCTAGAAGCAGACTCTCCCCACCCACAGTGGAGCCTTGAGATGACTGCAGCCCCAGCCAATACCTGGACTGTTGCCTTACCAGAGACCCTGAGCAAGAGGACCCAGCAAGGTGTGCCTGGAGAACCCTGACCCACATAAACTGTAGAAAACAAATGTCTGTTGGTTAAGCTGCTAAGTTTTAGGATAATTAGTTATGTAGCAATAAAGAACTGATACATTCATCATCCTAATTACAACAACGAAGCATAGTACAAGAAAGTTTACTTATCTTGTTTTATAAGGGAAAGAGAGGTGGGAATGACAGTAGCATTTATTATCAAGCTCTTATTAAATAAGAAACTTATAAATTGCCAAATAAGGAAAGTGTAAATTTTAAAGTAGAGGTATTTTTTGTAATTAAAACAATGAGGAACACACTCAATTCTATGCTTACAAGGACAGGATTAGATCTCAAAGGCAATAGCTTATCCTACCAAAGCGTTTTTCTTTTCCATTGCTAATAAACTGGGATTCAAAATAAATATATTCAAAAATTATTAGGGGTGGGGGCATAACTAATTTACAGAGCTGTATAGAGCATCTGATACAAATTCAAGTCAATTATACCATTTGTTTTCCAAAGCGTTTTTTAGCCATTTGTCAAAAAAAATTTATGAAGCCCCTACTAAAGTAGACCAACAGAATGCTGTGATAAATACAGGTTATTATAACCTCCAGGATCATGGGAGATGAAAAAACAAAACAAAACAAACAAAACCAGATACTTTAGACAGAGACAGAAATGTGTTTACAGTGAAACCAAAATACAAAGGACCAAGCCATTTAATGTCATTGATCACTTCTCTGGCAGATGGTCTAAATCAACAAAGGAATCTTGGCTTGGCAAAAACTAAATGTTTAAGCACCAGGAAAGTGTTCAGTAGTAGAGAATAATTAAGAAGCATCCTATTGTGTTGTAGAAATACTTCTCAAAATAGCAATTGCTTTTGCTTTTCCTTATTATAAAAATCATAAATATTATAGAAAGTCAAATTAGCATTCCTGTATTAGCCACATTGATAGACGATTTATGAATTCATGGGTAAACTTTGTAGTACAGCATAGAACGGAACTGTCAACTGCGCATAATAATGCTAACACTATTTGCATTTGTGACAGGTAAAAAAATCAGCTACCTAAGCATAGCAAAACAGACCATACTGATTCCTGCCAAACTTTCCAGTCCTGTCTCTCACCATTCTCTCACCAAAACCCTATGCTATAACCAATTGTTGCTGACAAAACCCACTATCACTCAGTACATTTCTATAGCCTTGTGCACCTATTATGTCTTCCTTGAAGAGAATAGCTTTCTGTTTTCATATAACTTCTAATTGCTGCTAAAGACGCTATTTTCCTTTGCTTCCTCGGGGAAGCTGCCCATGACGATCCTCTACCTGGTCAAAAACTCTAGTCTGACTCAGGCATATCATTTCTGTGCTCTTCTGTATATACCTCTGTAAATATCACAATACACTGTAGATCCCTGATATTCATGGATATATAATCTGAAAAGTTTGGCCATTCATGAGTAAGACTGCCTCTTCCGCCCCAAATTTGGGACACTCAGACATTTGCAATTGTACTGAGGTATTGACACAAAACATGCATACCACAAGACTGGTATGCAAGAGGTAGTCTGCTAGTGAAGGTCTCAACTGAGAACCCAGGAATAGCTTAACAAAACTCGCTCTTTTTCCTTTTTGAATCAGTGTTTCTCAAACTTTTTAAACTGTGACCCATAGTAATATCTACTGTTTATATCACCACCTAGTATACATTTACATATATAAACAAAATGCAAAAATACTCTGCAGGAAATGCACTTTATTATTATTCTGTTCTCCTACACCCTTCAAGTTTGCTGTAACCTCTGAAGAGATTTTCTAATTAAGGAAATTAAACTTTGAACAAACAAAAGACCAGGTATAGTGTTTTGTCACTCATTAAGTGATTAAAATTTTTATTATTTTATTATTTTATAAAATAATAAAAAACTTCTCTTGGGCTACCAAGAGAAATCTAACTATTAATGTTGTAGGCAGAAGTGAAAAAATGTTAATATTTAAGACAGATAAGCTCTGTGCCAGGATAAACAAAAATCTTTATCAACGTCTTTAGGTATATGTATGCAATCATAAGAATCTAAAGGGGAGTCAGCTAAGTGTTTCAGTTATAGCTGAGCTGTACTTCATGTGGTAAAACACATGCTGTAGTAGTATTCAGGAATCTGGGGATTCAGCCATTTCAGGACCATCCCTTAAGAGTGCTAAGGGTGGATACTGTCTTGTAATTGTTCGACTTTAAATTGTTTACTTCACAGTGCCTGGCAAAGTGCTCAGTAAACATCTGCCATATGGGAGAAAGGGGTTGTTTCAAGACTGGTCAAGGAGATGAAAATTAAAGTAACAAGGAGAAATCATTCTTCATCCATTTTACTAAACCAGTACTTAACAACTAGACCAGATGTTTACTGAAACTTTATTGGTGCAAAGAAAGTAGAAACAAAGCAAAAGTCCATCAATTGTTACATTAACTTTTATATATTCTTATCATGGAATAGTATGCAGCAGTTAAAAATGCTTTTAAAAACATAATAGGAGACCCTGAAGGATTTCTACTTTACAATATACTGCATATGTAGAAGAGAAAAGCAAAAAAGTAAAATGCAATCAAATATGGTCCCATTTTTTGTAAAGTACACCTGTGCATGTATGTTTATACACGATTATAAGAACATGGAAAAAGCATAGAATAGATACTAGGAGGGACAGAAAGGTAGCCATCCCCCAATACACACATTAAATGTCAACAATAAAAATACTCTGTATGACACAGTCCCTCTCATAATCATGTGTATACAGCAAAGATATACTCAAAGAGATGCACGAAAAAATAAAAATTTCTAGCACATTTTCCAGTAAGAAAAAAAGTAAAAATAAATATCCACATGAATAGATAGAATGGATTAGTTGATCTAGGTTAAAATATAAAACAAAGAACATATAAAAAGATGGTTTTTTTTTTTCAATATAGTTTTTAAAGCATGGTATTTGATTTCCCTGCAATAATTGGTACTGGTTATCACTCTCCCTCCTTGAAACATTCACCTGTTTTCCATGATACCACACTGGCTGGTTTCTCCCCTGCTTGTTTGGTCCCTCATTCTCAATCTCTTGGGGCCTCCTATTTCTTATTTGTCCTTCAGGGCCCTGTCCCTCTGCCTACTCCTCAGTACACTCTCCCTAGGTAATTTAATTTGTTTACAAGGCCTCAATTACCATCTACAAGATAACAGGGCACTTCGAAATCAGTTCTTCTCCTGAGCTATAGACTTGCCTATTTATAGACCTACTGGAAATCCCAGATGCCTAAAACATAATCCCAAACTAAACTCGTTTCTTCCCTCTCAAATCTTTTTCCTCCTCTGAGATCGCATGTCAGTATATTGGCATCATCAGCCTACCAGCTGTTGACTCCCCACTTCCCTCTGGATTAAACGAAATGTACAAGTTCTGGCCTGCATCTTTCCATAGAGAAAGATTCGGGAAAATTAAGAAGACAGAAATTGCGCAGATTGAAGGCACTTCTAAAAAGTCACTGTCCTCTACAGAACGTGACTTTCTCCATTGTCTTCCAGGCCCCTGCAGGAATCCAATTCCCATCATTCTTCTCTGGCGCGGCCCTCCTCCTCTCTGGACAGCAGGGCAGGGCAGGACTGGACCCAACACCAGACCTAGGCACCGACCTTTAGCTCAGCCGCCAATTGAAAGAAGAGGTCGCTCCACTTCCACCTGCAGGTAAGTTCCCCTCGCTGCAACCCGCGAAAAAACAAGTAACAATCTCCAGAGCGGCCGCTGCAAGCCAACACCCACCTCCCCACCCCCAACCTCAGATCTCCACTAAACATCTACCCTGCCTGAAGGCACGAGACGCTGGGGGGTGTCCGCGCTGGCTCCACATCCTCGCGCGGCAGAGATAAACCGCTTCCAGTCCTCCCAGGCCTTACCTGGGATCTGACATTTGTTTGCAACTCAGCTGCCGCGGTTTTCCAGAGGCTTTGCTTCCGGACGAGGGTACCCCTACCCCAGAGAAGAAACCAGTAGGAAACTGCTCCGCCGTAGGACACACAGGGGGCCGCCATGTTAGCTGTGGGAGATCCAGGGCCGCAGGGGTGACGGGGCGGGGCCTAGAGGCGGCGCAGGCGCTAATGGGCGCGGGGCTCCAGAGGCTGTCCTGAGCAAGAGCTTCTAGGGCCTTTGGATCGGGGGGCGTGTCCCGCGACCCGAGACTGCAAGTCGCTGATTGGGTGCATGGAGTGCGCGGGCCGTATCCGACTCCACCCCTGGCTGGTGTCGCCCTCAAGAAGGAGCGCTAGTGGGTAGTTTATCGCGGCCGCTTTCTCTTCACGTCCTGAATTCTGTCTCTTAGGAACTCACTTCCACGCTCTCCTAGTCTCTTTGGCGCTCACTTCCACGTGGCACTTTAGCCAGCCCTTCCCTCCCAGCCCCCTTGCTGCATCTCGAGCGGGCTCTTCCTCCACCTTGGCAGGGCGGCCGGGGCCCCAGATGGATTCCAAGCATTGCTTCCTGTGTGTCTTATCCTAGTAGGGGTTTTCCCCTCCTCTAACTTTCCACGTTCTTCTGGATCCAAGTCAAGACTCTCCTGCAGCAGCTGTCAAACTGGCACTTTCCTGCGTTGTTTCTTAACTGTACAGGATAAACCTTAAACCGGTGAGGTCAAACACTACCTTTCTCGTTTTTGCACGTCGCTACCTAAGCGTTGGTACTAAGCCTTACTTGAAAGCCAATCAGAACTGATCAATTGTTAGAGATGAGTATGTCTTGCTTTCTGAAACTTGCGTGCTCCTGACGGTTAACTCCCAGGGCGCTTTCTACGAAACACATATTAAATGATGTAGTAACACACTTTAAAAGGGTTTACAAACACTTAGATTTGAAGGGTCAGTAAAAGTAAAACACAGAAAATCGGAGATCGTATAAAGTTGTCAAGCAAACACCCTGTACTATCACCATCATTTCACGAAACAACTTTTTAACATTAAAAAGGTAGAATGACATAATTTCACAATAAATAAAAATCTTTTAAATGGAATACATTTACTTGTATAAAATGCTCATCCTGTTGTTCTTTCTGTTATTAGCTTTTAGACTAGCAAAAAATATCATGAGAAATTGGCAGAGGTCGGAGGACTAAACTCTGATTTTTTTATCCTGCCCAAATTCCTATCTATGGGGTTTGGGGAGTCATGCCCTACAAATCATAAATTCTTATCAGATGGGTTTTACTTAACCCTATATATGGTGACTTACTTTCCAACCTGACTCTGGCATAACATCACGAGACAAGGAAGAAAATCAAAATATTTTACCCCAAAACATGTTTCTTTGCCATATCTTGAAATGGCCCTGCAAAGCTGTCCTTGGAGGGGTGGGATATGCATCTGTAAAGAATCTCTGTTAACATAGCTAGATCTTTTTCTTCCAGACCCTCCCAATCCTAAAGAGATTAACTAAGATCTGAATAGGAAACATTGGTCATCCATTGTCTCTAAGGGCAGCCACTATAAGACTTCTAAAGAACTTTGGTCTCCACAATCTTTATCTTAAACTGAACATTCCCTTTCTATCAGTCCCAGGTCTTTCTGGACCAAACCAATGTATTTCTTAAATGTATTTGATTGATGTCTCATGCCTCCCTAAAATGTATAAAACCAAGCTGTGCCCCAACCACCTTGGGCACATGTTCTCAGGACCTCCTGAGGGCTATGTCACAGGCCATGATCACTCATATTTGACTCAGAATAGTCTCTTCAAAATATTTTACAGAGTTTGACTCTTTTTGTCGACAGATGGATAAACTAGCTTTTGGGAATCAAGACTTTATTTATTTATTTTATTTATTTATTTTGAGATGGAATTTCGCTGTTGTCGCCCAGGCTGCAGTGCAGTGGTGTGATCTCGGCTCACTGCACCTTCTGCCTCCCGTGTTCAAGCAATTCTCCTGCCTCAGCCTCCTGAGTAGCTGGGATTACAGGTGGCCACCACCACGCCCAGCTAATTTTTGTATTTTTAGTACAGATGAGGTTTTGCCATGTTGGCCAGGCTGGTCTCGAACTCCTGAACTCACATGATCCACCCACCTTGGCCTCCCAAAGTGCTGGGATTACAGGCATGAGCCCAGCCGAGAACCAAGACTTTATAGCTCATTAAAATAGATGTCTTTAAACAGTAGTTCCTACACATTGTGAGATTATTTTAAATTTTTTTTTTAAATTTTAATTGTGGAAATTTAACCAAGTAGAAAACAGTAAGTATGTGGAAGCAGGATTTATACTATTAAAAAATTATTGATATTAAACCATATAAAAACTAAGTACTAAAATTAAGGTTAGGAGTGGTGGAGATTTTTCCTTTTTCTGAAATTCATGTCGCAGTTCTTTACTAGAATGCTGTCATGCACTGCATTATGCAGTTTTGGTCAACAATGACCTTCACGTAAGAGAGTGGTCCCATAAAATTATAACACAGCTAAAAAGTTGCTATCTCCTAATGACGTTATAGCCATCAAGACATCATAGTAAGGGAGGAGACCACCCCTCATATTGTCTTATGCCCAATTTGTACCTCCAAAGAAAGAAGAAGTAAAAACTAAAAGGCAGAAATGGAATCCACAGGCAGATAGCCCAGCACTGTGCCCTGCGCCTGGTAGTTGAAAATCAACCCCTAACCTAACTGCTTGTATTATCCATAGATTTCAGACATTGTATGGAAAAGCATCGTGAAAATCCCTGTCCTGTTCTGTGCCGTTCTGATGACTGGTGCATGCAGCCCCCACTCACATACCCCCTGCTTGCTGAATCGATCATGACCCTCTCATGTGGACCACCTTAGAGTAGTCAGCCCTTAAAAGGGATAGGAATTGCTCACTCGGGGAGCTCGGTTTTCGGAGATGTGAGTCCGCCAATGCTCCCAGCTGAATAAAGCCCTTTCCTTCTACAGCTCAGTGTCTGAGGGGTTCTTGTCTGCAGCTCGTCCTGCTACAATAGTACAACGCATTGTTTACCCGTTTGTGGTGATGATAGTGTAAACAAATCTATGCACAGCCAGTCCTATTAAAGGACATACAATTATGTACAATACATAATACATGATAAGGAACTATGTTACTGGTTTATTTATTTACCAGGCTATACCTTATAGTTTTTATTGTTAATTTGGAGTGTACTCCTTCTACTTATAAAAATAAAAAGTTAGCTGTAAAACAAACTCAGGTAGATCCTTCAGGAGATATTCTAGAAGGCGTTATTGTCATAGGAGCTCCATACGTGTTACTGCTCCTGAAGACCTTCCAGTGGGACATACTGTGGAGGTGGAAGATGGTGACGTTGGTGATCCTGACCCTGTGTAGGATAATGTGTGTATTTGTGTCTTTATTTTTAACAGGCAAGTTTAAAAATCTAAAAAAAAATTAAAGAATAAAAAAAGCTTATAGAAGAATAAGGATATAAAGAAAGAAAAGGAATATAAAGAAAGAAAATGTTTTTGTATGCCTGTACAGTGTGCTTATGTTTTAAGCTAAGTGTTACCATAAAAGAGTCAAAAACTTTTAAAATATTAAAAAGTTTATGAAGTTAAAAAGTTATAGTAAGCTAAGGTGAATTTCTTATTGAAGAAAGACAGGTTTTTAATAAATTTATTGTAGCCTAAGTGTATTGTGTTTGTAAAGTCTACAGTAGTAAACAGCAATGTTCTAGGCCTTCACATTCACTTACCACTCACTCACTGACTCACCCAGAGCAACTTACAGCCTTGCAAGCTCTGTCCATGGTTAGTGTCCTATGCAAATGTACCATTTTTACCTTTTATACAGTATTTTTACTGTACCTTTTCTATGTTTAGATACACATTTACTTATCATTGAGTTACAGTTGCCTACAGTATTCCAGTAACATGCTGTGCAGATTTGTTGCCTGGGAATAATAGGCTGTACCATACAGCCAAGATGTATAGAAGGCTACACCATTGAGATGTGTGTAACTACACTCAATGATGTTTGCACAGTGACGGAATCACCTAACGACACATTTCTCAGAATGCATGATTGTAGATTGTACAGTAAAGCGAATGTAGTACATTTTCCGTCTCTAGGGGCAATGCTTGTACTCCTGCATTAAATTTCCTGTGTAGCCTTTGAATTTGGGAACAAATGCACTGCTAAATGTTCACATTAGGTTCATAATTTGGAGACATAGGAAAGATTGAAATGTGCTGATTAATCTTTAAAATATGAAAAAAAAAAAAAAAGGAGGCCGGGCATGGTGGCTCACACCTGTAATCCCAGCACTTTGGGAGGCTGAGGCGGGTGGATCACCTGAGGTCAGGAGTTCAAGACCAGCCTGGGCAACATGGTGAAACCCCGTCTCTACTACAAATACAAAAATTAGCTAGGAGCGGTGGAACGCGCTTGTAATCCCAGCTTCTCAGGAGGCTGAGGCAGGAGAATCACTTGAGTCCAGGAGGCAGAAGTTGCAGTGAGCCGAGATTGCACCATTGCACTCCAGCCTGGGTGACAGAGCGAGACTCTGTCTCAAAAAAAACAAAAAAGAAAAGAAATGTACTCATGTACTTTACCAAATGGCTAAAGCTTAGATTCTTTTCATTTTGTTCTCACTTTTTGAGCACCTATTGTAGGCATCAGGAATCCTAGGTCCTAAAAATGCAATATAGTGGGGTCATGTCTAATGTGAGGGTTTTGTTCTAAAGTCAGCTTGTTAGATGAACATCAGGAAAATCAGTGTTGTACTAACACCAAGTGTTGCTGAGATGTGGGATAGCAGGAACTATTAGATGCTGCTGATAGGAGTGTAAATTGGTACAACTCATGAAATCAACCAGGTAATTAGTAACCTATTCAACTTAAGATGAGCACACCCAACAATTCATCAATTACATTCCTAGATACATACCCTGCAGAAGGTCTTGCACAGTGCATCAGGAGACATGTATCAGGATGTTCATAGCAACATTTTTATTTTGGTAACAACAAAAATAACCTGTCTGTTGATAGGAGGATGGATGGACAAAAGAGCACCATACAGCAATGAGAATGAATGAACTTTAACTATACATATGAATATGGTTGAGTTTCACCAGTACAGCAAAAACTAGGAAGTCACATATGCATAGCCACAGTAGGATTCCATTTACAAAAAATAGGCAAAAGTAAGCAAGATACTGTTTAAGGGTTTATCCCTACATAGTAAAACTGTAAAGAAAAGCAAGACAATGAAAACACAAAATTCAGGATAGTAAATACCTCTGGGAGGAGCGAGAAGAATGCCTTCAGAAGGGTACAGGAGGTGCCAATGTATTTTATCTTTAGATGACTGGTGGATAAATAGGTGTGCAACCTACCATTATTCTTGAAATGCTACATACTTGTTTTATATACTTCTGACGAGGAGACTTGATTTTCACCTTCCATCTCTCTCTGACTCACACTGAAAGGTATGGCAGGCTGTGGCACCAGTGTAAATTGGCACAATTGTAATTTCTTTCTCCTGTGTTCCGCATACCTCATTTCCTTATTCCTTTATCACCTCTTCCCCATCCTCCTCCCCTCTTCCTACCTAGTGAGCATAGCTAAATGATGCAGTCCTCAAAAAATTGATGTGCCCCTGCTCTGCCCTGCATTACAGGATTCCTGGAAAGCATCCCTGGAGCTGCAGAACTTTGTGGATCTATACAAAAATCTAAGCCTGGAAAAAAATACAAAGACTTAATGGTTTCCACAGACAAGTGAGATCTTTCACTCCCCAAACTCCTTCCTCCAGCCCCTCACACCCACCATTCTACTTTCTGTCTCTATGAGTTTGACTGTTTTATGTGCCTTTTATAAGTGGAATCATATCCAATATTTGTCCTTTTGTATCTGACTTGTTTCACTTTGCATAATTTTTTTCATTTTGCCATTTTTTTTCCAACTTTTATTTAGATCTGGGGGTACATGTGCAGGTTTGATATATGGATATATCATGTGATGCTGAGGCCTGAGGTATGAATAATCCCATCACCCAGGCACTGAGCATAGTTCCTAATAGGTAATTTTTCAGTCCTTACCCCCTTTCCTCTTTCCTCCCTCTAGTAGTCCCCAGTGTCTATTGTTCCCAACTTTATGTCCGTGTGTACTCAATGTTTAGCTTCTACTTATAGGTGAGAACATGAAGTATTTGGTTTTCTGTTTCTCTGTTAGTTCACTTAGGATAATGGCTTCCAGCTGCATCCATGGTGCTGCAAAGGACATGATTTTGTTCCTCTTTTATGGCTGCATAGTATTCCATGGTGTACATGTACCACATTTTCTTTATCCCTCCACTGTTGGCAGGTGTCCAGATTGACTCCATGTCTTTGCTATTGCAAAAAGTACTGCAATTAACATACTGTCTTTTTGGTAGAATGATTTCTTTTCGTTTTGATATATACCCAGTAATGGGAGTACTGGGTCACATTATAGTTCTATATTTAGTTCTTTGAGAAATCTCTAAACTGCTTTCCACAGTGGCTACACAAATTTACATTCCCACCAACAGGGTATAAGCATTCCCTTTTCTCTGCAGCCTCACCAACATCTGTTATTTTTTTGAGTTTTTAATAATAACCATTCTGACTGGCATGAGATGGTATCTCATTGTCGTTTTGATTTGCATTTCTCTGATGATTAGTGATGTTGAGCATTTTTTCACATATTTGTTGACCAGTTGTATGTCTTCCTCTGGGAAGTGGCTGTTATGCTTTTGCCCGCTTTTTGATGTGGTTATTTGTTTTTTGCTTGCTGAATTATGTTTCTTATAGATTTTGGATATTAGTCCTTTGTCAGGTGCAGTTTGTGAAAATTTTTCCCATTCTGTAAGTTGTCTGTTCACTCTGTTGTTAGTTTATTTTGCTGTACAGAAACTCTTTAGTTTATTTAGGTCCTATTTGTCAATTTTTGCTTTGGTGCAATTGCTTTTGAGGACTTAGAGATAAATTCTTAGCCGAGGCCGATGTCCAAAATGGTATTTTCTAGGTTTTCTTTTAGGATTTTTATAGTTTGAGGTCTTACACTTAAATCGTTAATCCATCTTGAGTTAATTTTTGTATATGGTGAAAGGTAGGAGTCCAATTTTATTCTTCTGCATATGGCTAGCCAGTTATCCCAGCACCAGTTCTTGAAGAGGGATTCCTTTCTCCATTGCTTATTTTTGTCGGCTTTGTTGAAGATTAGATAGTTGTAGGTGTGTGGTTTTATTTCTGGGTTCTCTATTTTGTTCCATCGGTCTATGTGTCTGTTTTAGTACCAGTACTATGCTGTTTTGGTTACTGTAGCCTTGTAGTATAGTTTGAAGTCAGGTAATGTGCTGCCTCCAGCTTTGTTATTTTTAGCACAATGTATTCAAGGTTCATCCATGTTGTAGCATTTGTCAGAATTTTCTTCCTTTTGAAGCCTGAGTAATATTCCATTGTATAGATATACACATTTGTCTACTTATTCATCCATCGATAGTCACTGGGGTTGTTTCTACCTTTTGGCTATTGTGAATTATGCTGTTATGAACATAGATGTACAAATATCTGTTCAAGCCCCTGCTTTCTGTTCTGTGGGGTATATACCTAGAAATGGAATTTCAGAATTCTTGTTTTTAATATGGCCAGATTTTTAAACTTAATCCTCACAGCCAGATACCCACAAAAGATAGCTTGAGTGGTATTTAAATCTACAACTTGAAAAGTCTCTAATTATCTAGACCAGGGGTCCCCAACCCCTGGGCCGTGGACCGGTACTGGTCCGTGGCCTGTTAGGAACCGGGCCACACAGAAGGGGGCCAGTGGCAGGTGAGCCAGCATTACTGCCTGAGATTTGCCTCCTGTCAGATCAGTGGCGGCATTAGATTCTCATGGGAGTGAGAACCCTATTGTGAACTGCACATGCGAGGGACCTGTGTTGCATGCTCCTTGTGAGAATCTAACTAATGCCTGATCTGAAGTGGAACAGTTTCATCCTGAAACCATCCCCCAAACCCCAGTGGTGGAAAAATTGTCTTCCATGAAACCGGTTCCTAGTGCCCAAAAGGTTGGAAACCGCTGATCTAGACCACTCCCAGCTAAATAAATATATATGGGGTAAGACAACAAGTCATGTAAATTTCACTGAAATTTAAAAATACTTATTAGAGGAAATTTTAGTACATAATTGCTATATATTAAGCTTCTATACTATTCAAAATGGAACCTGTCCTAGCCCACAAGTAAATCTATCCCAAGATGCGTATATTTTACCGTATTAATTGAATCTTAATACATAACAAATAGAGCAAGTATCTTCTTTGATTTTTTTTTCACTGTGTTCGGTATGGACCAAATCCATACACATGTGCAGCTCTTTAGCTATGAGCTGTCAATTAGGTTTGCTATAAAAGATGCAACACTTAGGGAGCTGTCAGTCAATGCTGTTGTGATGCTTGAAGCATCATTTCTCCAAGTTTAGCTGTCAAAAATAAAACAAATTTACATGAGACCTAAAGGTAGATTGATCGCACCGCTTGCTGTGCATTGAAAATGTCTTCGAAAGTCCCCAGGTTCAGAGACAATATGCTTAAGGTCAGTGTTTCTTTGGCCATGTTTGTAATTATTTTACATAGACTTTGTTATCATTATTTTTTAAAGTGGAGGCCAGGCACAGTAGTGTGCATCTGTAGTTCCAGCTACTTAAGAAGGCTTGACTCTAGGGATTTGAAAGCAGCCTGGGCAACATAGTGGGATCCCATCTCAAAAAACAAACAAACAAAAAGCCCCCTAAAAGTGCATGTAGACAATGAAAGTAGTTGTTGTGAAATGGTGATGGGATTGTAGTGCCTCCTCTATTTGAAATAATAGTGTGTAGACAATTTCTATGGTGTTATGGACATCTCTTTCACACATGGATTTGGAGTCAGTGTAGGACTACCTTGTGATGAACAGAGTAGAGGTAAAGGAAATCTGGCAGAAGAGAACTAAATGACCACAATTGCAGACTGGATTTATTCAGGATACCAGGACTTTCTGAATGAAAGAAATGAATGTGAATAAGGAACATAACTAAAATCAATAAAATCATGAAGGGCGCAGTGAAAATAAATAAGACTTAATCAAATTTCAGAAACTAGAACCAAAGTGAAGCTGCTTCAAGCATAAAAGAGAGGAAGTACCACTTTACACAGCAGGGAGGCAACTTAAAAATCACATTGTCCCTAAGAAGTGGATGCAGCCTGAAAATATAAGCAGAAGATGGTGATTCAGAACCCAAAAATGAGAAACATTCTGAAGTGGGTAATTTTCATTCTTTTTTTTTTTTTTTTTTTTTTGAGATGGGAGTCTCGCTTTCGTTGCCCAGGCTGGAGTAATGGCATGATCTCGGCTCACTGCAACCTCCACCTTCCAGGTTTCAGCAATTCTCTTGCCTCAGCCTCCCAAGTAGCTGGGGTTATAGGTGCTCACCACTATACCCAGCTAATTTTTGTATCTGTAGTAGAGATTGGGTTTCACCACGTTGGCCAGGCTGGTCTCAAACTCCTGACCTCAGGTGATCTGCCCACCTTGGCCTCCAAAAGTGCTGGGATTACAGGCGTGACCCACTGCACCCAGCCAATTCAATTTTCATTCTTAATCTTTTTTTAAAATTTATTTATTTATTTTTATTTTTAGATGGAGCCTTGCTCCGTCACGCAGGCTGGAGTGCAGTGGTGCAATCTCAGCTCACTACCACCTCCACCTCCAGGGTTCAAGCAATTCTCCTGCTTCAGCCTCCCGAGTAGCTGGAATTACAGGCACATGCCACCACGGCCAGCTAATCTTTTTTTTTTTTTCTTTTTGTATTTTCAGTAGAGAAGGGGTTTCACCACGTTGGCCAGGCTGGTCTCAAACTCCTGTCCTTAGGTGATTCACCTGCCTTGTTCTCCCAAAGTGTCGGGATTACAGGCGTGAGCCACCGTGCCTGGCCTCATTCTTGATCTTTTGAGGAAGCAAAGGTAAGAGCGACATATCTCTTGTGTGTCTATCAGAGAAAGAGTATTGATTGAAATGTACCATGGGATGCAATTCTAAGAAATACAATAGAGAATAACATAAATTATACATATATGTGCATATAAACAACACACATTATATTTAACATTAAAAATTTTAAAGAACATTATGTAACATTCAATGGCTAGGCATGGTGGCTCACGCCTGTAATTCCAGCAATTTGGGAGGCCGAGGCAGGTGGATCACCTGAGGTCAGGAGTTCAAGACCAGTCTGGCCAACAAAGTGAAACACCGTCTCTACTAAAAATACAACATTAGCTGGTGTGGTGGTACATTCCTGTAATCCCAGCTACTTAGGAGGCTGAGGCAGGAGAATCACTTGAACCTGGAAGGCGGAGGTTGCAGTGAGCTGAGATTGCGACATTGAACTCCAGTATGGTCAACAAGAGTGAAACTCAGTCTCAAAAAAAAAAAAAAAAAAAAAGAAAGAAAGAAAAAATTCAATGGCATTAATTGAGTACTGAGTACCTTAAAGGTTTTATCTCTGTTAGTCATAAAATACCATCCCTGTGAGGAAGGTACTGTTAGTATCCTTGCATTAGACATAATGAAGCTGAAGCGTCTCCTAGTCCTAGCACCTCATCCTCGCCTTTATCCATGTCATCTGCCCTCTGTAGCCCTTCTCTTTAGGGACCCAGCTTACTTGTCCTCCTACTTCAGCACTCAAGCCCCACTGGTTAACTCTGCCTGCTGTTCTCACAGTTATCACCTATGCCATCTCCTGTGTAAGGACATGAGATTCTATTTGTCTAGGTTGCTCTTTGGAAGTGAAAATCTGGCAACCCTTCAGCTATGGTTTCTATGGCCTGAACAGTGTTGGGGGTGTGTGTGAAATTTAAACGTGGGTGCTATGATTGATCACACAACGTCCCTTCACCATGTCCCCAGCACCCGTGGTGTTCCCACATTAACAAGACAGCCTTGCATTCTACAGTGCCTATCATGAGTTCAACACATGCACACTTGGCAGATGCAAGCATGAACCCCAGAATTGTTCAGGCTTTGCCTACTCCATGAGGGATTGGAGTGCTGGGGCTAAAAGACCCCCGGGATTCTTCCAGGAAGGTCAACTGGGAGACTGGATATTTCACAATTTGGAGACGTGGACAATCCTGCCCAGCATTCCTGCTGACTTTGCTGCCCTGCTGGAAAGTAGAAATTTGGTACTTTAGGAATTAAAGTAAGAATTTAATCTATACAAAGGTGATTTTATCTCTATCAACCAATATTTAGTGACACATGCTTTGCAAGGCTCTGTTGTCAAGAACCATGTAGGTGTTAAGATGATACCTGCCTTTGAGAGGCTTATTAGCTTATAGAAAAAGAAAAGATATTTACATGAATATGATAATTCTAGGAAGACCATGATAGAGTCAAGAAAAAATTGCAAAGTAAGTTGGGAGTTCAAGAAGGAAGACATTACTTCCTGCCAAATGGTTCAAGATGGTTTTATTTCCTAAATGTTTTATAGAGTTGCAAATCAAAATAAAGAAACTGTCTAATTCATTTTTTTACTCTTATGCGGAACCACTTCTAAATGCTCTCTGAAAGCAATTAACTCATCCCATTTTATAGTACCTACAAAGTAGAATCTTCTATCTCAATTTATCAAATCATATGATTAACAATTATTCTTCAGTAACCTTAAATGATTCTTAAGCATTTGCATGCCACCTTTCTTATTTCCACTGGAGAAATATTCTTGGCCCATTTTCCAAGTGTTTTCCAAAATCAAGTATCATATCTGATATTTAAAATTGTGTCCAATTTCAATGAGCATATCACAGCCTAGTGTGTGATTAAACTATCTCATCTCTTTATGAACAGAGTTTGCTGTGATTAAATTGTAAACACCTGCATGATGTTATTTTGACTTTAGACTCAAAGGAACATTTTATCCTGGGAAATACAGACTTCCTGAAACAAGCATATCAGTTTTCCAGCCAACCTATTAGCATTACATTCTTAATGACCTTTGAAGCTTAGAAACATTTGTGTTTATATGGCAAATCCATGTTTTCCTGTCATCTAAATTATGTGTCCAGCACTATTTAGATATAGATTGCTGACCTCAGGGCATGCACTTGTCAAATATTCATATTCTCAGTAACTTCTTATCCAGTCGGCAAAGTGTTTCTTTATGTTGTCAAAATTAGAGTTCACTGTAGAAATTCAACAAACTCGTGCAGTTTATAGCAGGGAAGTTAAAACTGATAGGACAAATTAGCATAACTTCTAGATTTATATGTATATACATTTGGCTCATTATTGGAAAGAGAGAATGTTAAAAAAGCAGTGGAATTGTAGCTTTTGCCATCTTTTATTTCTTGTGTGTGCTGTAATCACACAAAAAATCATCAGTATTTTAGATGCACACCATCCTAGCAACAGAGAGAGATTCCCACTAAACAGTAGGCACAAGCATTGGCTCAGAAACAGCACATCCATTGTGGTCAGTTGCAGGCAATGGAAGGAGCTCTAACTGGTTTCAGTGAAAGGAATTTATACCAGGTATTAACTATACAAAATTATAGTAAGGGAAGCTGGGTCATGCCTTAGCTGAACTTTGGGAACACCTGTAGTCCCTGAAATGACACGGCCTCTGCCATGAACTGCACCAACCAAGGGATATCTTATTCTCTGCCCACCTATTCCTACTTAATTCAGTTCCAAATCCAAGTCTCGTGTGTCTCTGTCAGTAGAAACTAAATCAAGTCTAGAACTCTAGCTCACAAGAGTCTTTAACTTTTCATCATTAAGTGTATAGTAGGAAAGTTTTTTTTTTTTAACTGTTTTACTCATTGCTGTAATTCCTAACAGTTTTCCAAACAGTATCCAGTGCCTAGAACCTGGGACATAAATGTTTTTGAAGGAGTGAATTGGAATGGATGTTGAGCAAGCTAATCCACAGTTTTTGTAACAACCGCTTAATGAGGATATTGCAGAGGGGTCTTAAATGTCTACTAGATGGTTTCGATGAGAGGAATTTGAGGTCATTTTCAAATGCTTTGAGGGCAGGATCCATGTCTGTTTTGTTTATATTGTATCCCCAATCCAAAACATGCCTGGCATATACAAGGCAATCAATAAACACTTGGTAGAATGAGTGACTGTGTAACACGTAAGTTGCCTTTTTCTCCTATATTCTTCCATTTTTTTGGTGTCATATAGATATTTATGACAAAATATATTCGCATTATATTTTGTCATTATTTTCAGTGGCAAAAACTGCAATGACTTTTGCACAAACCAAATATTATCTTTTATAATTTTATCATTGAGTTTCCTCTTTCTAATTTGAGGATGTGTACACATTGAGAATTTATATGTTTTTGTGCCCTTTCTCTATACCGACAGCTAACTTTATTTTGGTGCTTAGTTAACTCAGGGAAGGACTGGCTGTTACAGGGACTGTGTGTGGTTGTCTAATGGGTTCATGTCTATTTTTACTGCACAGAAAATTATCATTGAATATTTTTACCCTCACAGAAGATGTCTTCCTTTTAACCTTAGAAAATGGTACCTTAGCAGCACACCAACATGGCACAAGTATACATATGTAACAAACCTGCATGTTATGCACATGTACCCTAGAACTTAAAGTATAATAATAATAAAAAAATAGCATTTAAAAAAAAATTAACATCATTTACTCTGAAGAAAGAGTAAATTTTTAAAAGTCATGTTTATAAAATAATACGTTCATAGCTTATATATTTAATGTCATATTTTAACTGGATTTTGTAATCAATAAAATGATGTCATATCCAATCAAAACAAAAGGAAAAAAAAAAAAAGAAAATGGTACCTTAGCTCTCGAAGGAAGGCAAACGCAGCATGATTAATTGGATTACAATGGTCATAATGACAGTTTTCGAAGGAGCAAGTCCTTGATTCAGCTTTGTGTCTGAGATATTGGGCTTAACAAGGAGAAGTGCCGGTTGTTTGGCCCGTGGTCCCTTATGACCATATTCACAATAGGGGTTTTTTCCTACATATTTTTTACTTATAAAGAACAACCGATTTTTTTCCTTTCCTAAAAAAAAATTCATTGGTGTTTTACCTTCTGTTCAGATATGTGTAGAAACCTCCATTTTATTTTGCATGCAGAGCCAGCATCTGTGTATTTCTATAAACGAAGTATTATAATGATTATTTAATTGAAATATCCAAAGTTCAGCACCTTTAAGAATTAAAGTGAATTTCTTGCACATTACACACAGCTCCATGTTTTATTTTACAGGCTTCTACTGTGTAAGATTTTTTGTCAAAATTAGATTTATAACTAAGAACTAAATTCATACTTTTATTATTCAATAATTTATGTTTTTCATAGTTTACCTTGAGTCTCACAATGACCTAATTAGATTTAAAACATACCAGAAACTGTTAAGTTTGGATACACTGGCTTGCATGTTTTAAACACTAAAAACAATGGAAAGGTGTTATTTTAACATCAAAAAAGAGAAAAAGTGCTACCTATTCATATTGTGAAAATTAAATACTTCAAAAGAGAACAAAAATATTATCTAGATTGGTTGAGAAAACAGAATAACTTCTTAAATTTCTTAGATGTTGTTAATTTCTTCACACACACACACACGCGCGCACACACACACACACAGAGAGAGAGAGGGAGACAGAGAGACAGAGAGAGAAAAAAAAATTTAAAACACTCTCAATAATATGAGAAAATCTTTTAAAAGTTTTTGAAATAATTTCATCACCACAAACACTAATTTGCCCTAAGGATTGGTATCCACATTTCATGGAATGTTCCTTTGGCCAGATGGATCAAGTTTATTCTTCAAATTCAGAATAAGAGTGAGTGAATGAGGATTTAGAAAAAAAACAATTTGCTGAGATAGTCCTTCTATCATTTCCTTGCCATTTTCCTTGCTTGGCTTATTATCCTCTCCACATAAACCATTTCTCTCTCAGCTTGATGGTGATGTCTCTTTAATTTTATCTTTTTAAAAAATTGTGGTAAAATATACGAAACATAAAATCTCCCATTTTACCTGTCTTGAAGTGCACATTTAGTACTATTAAGCACTTTCATATTGTTGTGCAACCATTATCACCTTCCAAGAGTTCCTCCTGGAACTCTTTTTATTTTACAAAACTGAAACTCTGAGCCCATTAAACAAAAATTCACCATTCCCCCTTTCCTCTCAGTCCTTGGCAACTATCATTCTACTTTGTGTCTCTTTCAGTTTGACAACTCAAGGAAACTTATACAAGTGAAATCAGACAGTAGTTGTATTTTTGTGACTGGCTTAGTTTGCTTAGCTTGATTCCTCAAGGTCCATCCATGTTGTAGCATGTATCAGAATTTCCTTCTTTTTTTGGGCTGAATAATATTCCATTGTATGGATATGCCATATATTTTTTATCCATTCATCTATTGAAGGACTCTTGGGTCATTTCCACATTTGGGCTATTGTGAATAATGCTGCTATGTGGTTACTATTTGCATCAAAAATATTTTTCCAGCCTTTCACTTTCAACCTATTTGTGTCTCTAGAGTTAAAGTGAGTCTCTTATAAACAGCATATAGTTGGATTGTTTTATTTTTCTGTATTCTGCTAATCTCTGTCTTTTGACTGGAGATCAATTTAATTTAATCCATTTACATTCAAAGTAGTTACTGATAAGGAGGGACTTCTGTCATTTTTCTTTGTTTTCTTTATTTTTATTTTTATTTTTATTTTTTTTTAGACAAAGTCTTACTCTGTCACCTAGGCTGGACTGCAGTGATATGATCTCAGCTCACTGAAACCTCTGCCTCCCAGGTTCAGGCGATTCTCCTGCCTCAGCCTCCTGAGTAGCTGGCATTACAGGGACCTGCCGCCGCACCTGGTTAATTTTTGTATTTTTTAGTAGAGACAGGGTTTCACCATGTTGGCCAGGCTGGACTTGAACTCCTGACCTCAAGTGATCCACCTGCCTTGGCCTCCCAAAGTGCTGGGATTACAGGCGTGAGCCACTGCACCCAACCTGTTTTCTATATGTCTTATAGATTCTTTGGTTCCTCATTTCCCAGATTGCTGTCTTTTTTTTGTTTTTAATTGATTTTTTTGTAGTGAAACATTTTAATTGTCCTCTCATTTTCTTTTGTGTGTATATTCTATAGATATTTTCCTTACGGTTACCATGTAGATTACATTTAACATCCTAAAGTTATAATCCACTTGTTTGAATTTATACCAGGTTAGCTTCAATAACAAATAAAGCTCTTCTCCTTTAACTGCTCAGTCCCCACCCTTTTATAGTGATTGATATAACAAATTACATCTTCGTACGTTATGTGTTCAAAAACACAAACCGATAATTGTGTTGTTATGCATTAGCCTCTTAAATTATTTAGAAAACAAAGTGTGGAGTTACAAATCAAAGTTACAATTACACTAACTTTTATACTAATAATTTTTAAATATGTATGAGTCCCTTAAATCATGTACAAACACAAAAAGTAGAGTTACAAACTGGTGTTACAACACTAGCTTTTATAATTGCCCACGTATTTACCTTCACTGACATCTTTATTTCTCCATACAGCTTTGAGATCCTGTCTGGTGTCCTTTATTTCAACCCGCAGTAGTCCTTATAGCAGTTCTTGAAGGGCAGGTCTAGTGATTACAAACTCCTCACTTTTGTTTATCTGGAAATCTCTTACTTTCTCCTACATTTTTGAAGGACATTTTTGCTAAAGATAGGATTCTGTTGGCAATCTTTCTTTCAGCCCTTTGAATATATCAGCCCACTGACTTCTGGCCTCTGAAGTTTCCAATGAGAAATCTGCTGACCATCTTATTGAGGATACTTATATTTGACAAATTGCTTCTCTTTTGCTGCTTTCAGGATTCTCTTTGCCTTTGGCTTTCTACAGTTTGATTATAGTTTGCCTTGGTGTGGGTCTCTGTTCATCTATTTGGAGTTTGTCAAGCTTCTTGAATATTTATTTTCATGTCTAAATATAATATTTATATTCGTGTCACCTTTAGGAAGAGTTCATCCGTTATTTCTTTGAATAATTTCTCTGCCACATTCTCTTCTTCTTTTAGTCTCCCACAATACATATGTTGGTCTGCTAGATGCCCCACAGGACCCTTAGAATCTGTTCAGTTTTCATGAATCTTTTTTTTCCTGTTGCTCAGACTCAATAATTTCAATTGCGCCACCTTCAGGTTCACTTATTCTTTCTTCTTCTTGCTCAAATCTGCCTTTGAATCCCAAGGGAATTCTTTTTTTCTTTTTTTTTTTTTTTTGACAAGGTCTTGCTCGGTCGCTCAGGCTAGAGTGCAGTGGTGCAATCCCAGCTCTCTGCAACCTCCGCCTCCCGGGTTCAAGTGAGTCTCCTGCCTGCCTCAGCCTCCTAAGTAGCTGGAATTACAGGCATGAGCTACCATGCCTGGCTAATCTTTTGTATTTTTAGTAGAGACAGGGTCTCACCATGTTGCCTAGGCTGGTCTCGAACTCCTGAGCTTGGGCAATACACCCACCTTGGCCTCCCAAAGTGCTGGGATTACAGGCATGAGCCACTGAGCCCAGCTCCTAGTGAATTTTTCTTTTTTCTTTTTCATTTATTTATTTATTTATTTATTTATTTATTTGAGACAGAGTCTCACTCTGTCACCCAGGCTGGAGTGCAGTGATGTGATCTTGGCTCACTGTAACCTCCTGTTTCATATTTCAAAACAATAAAATATTCTCCATGTAAATCTCTGCAAAATTCTTAATAGCTTGTCCCTGCCCCAGTTAAATAATTTTTCAATAAACACCAAGTAATATATTAATAGGGAAAAAAGGATGACTTTTTTTTTGCCGAAAGCAAGACATTTTTTCTATTAACATGTTATTGTATTGAGAGGCAGAATGTTTTGTTTTCCAGATCATAAGCAAAAGCCATCTTAACAAAGGAACTACATCTTTTTGCAAGTGCTATCAATATTGAGACTGTTCTCTATGCCAAAGTTTCTTAACATTGGCTACATGTACAGGCTGAAAAGACACATGTTGAAAAGAGACATGTGTGGTCCCAGGCCTAGAGATTCTGGTAGAATGATCTGGGGTGTGACTTGGGCTTTGGGATTTCTAAATGTTTCCCAAATAATTCTAATGGGCATAGGAATCTCTGCTCTATGCCTTTTTTTCTCTGATGGCCATGAGCATGCTACTTAACATATGATGCTCAGATTTTTAAATATTTTTCCTTTATGACAGAGCTCATGATTTCTGCATGCACATTTATCCTTATATTATAATTCCAGGCATATTGTCACATGCCATACATTTTATGTGAACAGACAAGGTATTCTTCCATTCTCGCAAGGAAAATTTTGGGTTATTTTTAAGTAGGTCATGGTGGTTCAAGAATCGTTTGGGGATCACTTGCAGATGGAATGACATAGTGGGTTCAGTGTAATTTCTGATCCATGAGGATCCAGAAAGCACTGCCCTAACAATTGCTCATTTTTCCACTTAAGGCTGCAACCTGAGCCAAGAAGCAAATACTGGGTCAAGAATAAAAGTAACCTAAGTCGTCTTTTAAGGAGTAGTCTCTCTAGTGCGAAATGGAGGCCAATAGCTGCATCAAGGCAGCGCTTTTCTGCATACACTAATTCTGAAGCTGAATAAAAGGCTTCATTTTCCAGAGCTGTCAGTCTGGTGCCTTTCTCGACAATTAGATTTACTAAAGAATTTTATAGAGAAAAGAGAGAGAGAGAGAGAAATTAAGCAAAATGTCCAGATGTCATCTGTTAAAAATGCTTTATTGAGACAATAAACAAATAACATCAGCAAGTACTAAAATTTTAATTAAAATATGATTTACAATGTTGCTATACACCACTAGAATCTTTCTTATTGATGGAAAATAAGATTGCTTTGCTTGTATCCTTAGGACACTCAAACACCCCATTTGACTTTGTGGGTCTCCCATCCAAGTCTTATAATGTCTTTTCCATGCCCATGAGCATGAACATTTTCTTCAACACTTTAAAACACAATGGCAGTATCAATCGTTCCCTTTCATTGCTGGCTACATCACTAAAGATGTGTATATTATGTTCTCTTGCCTTCTGCTCAGAAAAATCTAAGTATTGCATTTCTGTCAATTCATTGATTGAAGAGCTTCCCCTCAGAATGTTGACAGCTGTTTCAGACATTTATAAAATAACTTGGATAACAGCTGCAAATGGATTGGCTAAAGATTTCGAACCGTGTAATTAGCATTCATCAAATGCACACATTTCCATTGAAAAACCTCTTCAACCCAAAAGTTGACTATCAGGAAGCTGATAATTCTTGCTAAGTCTCCAAACAGGACTTGCTAATGCTTAACCCTCCATTAGCTGATTTTCGATGGAGCATATTACTGTATTTACTACTAAATAATTTAATATTAAATGCTGTCTGTAACTAACACTGCTTTAATTTTTGTCCTTTGTCCATCTAGACAGTCATCCATGTGAGACTGATATCAGGTAAAAAATTAACATAAATACATATATCACACACAAAAATAAAAAAAGATGATAACTCATCGTGGTGTGTGATGATCTCTTAATGATATAATGCACTGATAAATCCTGTGTACGTGAGCATATGTAATTCCCCAGGTATAAGGTGAAAATAAACCTTGTCACCTAATTAATTACCCTTATGTACATAAAAAATAATCTTAGTAGAACATGAAAATGTTTATGTATTTTAATCACCACTATATTAAGAAGTGCAATAAAATCCTAGAGGTAAACACCCAAATATCAGTGATTGTTGCTCAGCGTAGCATGAATATAAAAGACTTTTTCTTCTTCCTATATATTGTAAATATATTATTTGAGCATGTAATTCTTATATAATTGAAAAAATAAACTTTATATTAGAGTGCTTTGAGTACCTGAGGGAAGTACAAGTGTACCTTCAGAGCCAAGGAAACCACTGGTCTACTTAAACCTCTTGAAAGCATCTTCAGTTTAAAAGGAACTTCCTAAGGGACGAGGTTCCTACAGATAGATAAACAGATCATACACTGTTTGTTGCATAAATATTTCAGTACCTATGAAAAGACTAGTGTCCTACAAAGAATAAAGATACTCAAACATAGACTCACATTTAAAAATACATGATTATATTTGATATTAGAAATATGACTGCAAATCTGAATATCCATGGAGCAAAACTTTAGACCTGGAAGAAAGGATACTGCTTTTCAAGACCACCTGTAAGTATTTCCAAATCTGTGCATTTGTTCACCAACTCAGTCTACTAGAAATTTCCTTCCTTACCATCCTATTTAAATCCCTTAGGGTCTGTTTTAAATCTTGCTTCTTGAAAGTGTTTGTGTACATGGGTTGCAGCTCCCACTGTGATGTACAGAGCAGTGTGTGGAGACTTGCATCGTGAACTTTTGCTCCAGAGCTACTGCAGAAATAAACCAGGAAAGCTGAGAGAACCCACAGACCCTCTGAAGGAAGCAGATTGCTCCTGCGGGACCCAGGAGACACCCCAAATACTGTGCTGGTGTCCATGACTGAGAGACCTGCAGATGGTCCATATCACAAGACTATGCAGACAACCCCCAGTACCAGCACAGAGCCTGGTAGACCTGCTGGGTGGCTAGATCCAGAAGAAGGATAACAATCACTACAGCTCAGCTCTCAGGAACACATCCATAGGAGAATGGGGAGAGTACTACATCAAGGGAACAACCTGTGGGACAAAATAATCTGAACAGCAGCCTTGAACCCTAGACCTTCCCTCTGACAGAGCCTACCCAAATGAGAAGGAACCAGAAAAACAATTCTGGTAATACGACAAAACAAGGTTCTTTAACACCCCCAAAAGAATCACACCATCTCACCAACAATGGATCCAAACCAAGATGAAATCCCCAATTTACCTGAAAAAGAATTCAGAAGGTCAGTTATTCAGCTAAGCAAGGGGGCACCTTGCTTGGAGGTACCATGCTTGCAGGTGAAATCCAATTTAAGGAAATAAAAAAAAAAAAAAAGGATACAAGAAATGACAGGAGAAATCTTCAGTGAAATAGATAACATAAATAAAAACAATCAAAACTTCAGAAAATAATGGATGCACTTAGAGAAACGCAAAATGCTCTGGACAGTCTCAGCAATAAAATTGAACAAGTAGAAGAAAGAAGTTCAGAGCTTGAAGACAAGGTTTTTGAATTAACCCAGTCCAACAAAGACAAAGAAAAAAGAATAAGAGAAAATGAACAAAGCCTCCAAGAAGTCTGGGATTATGTTAAACAACTAAACCTTAGAATAATTGGAAAACATATTTTGGGGAATAATTGAGGAAAACTTCCCCAACCTTGCTAGAGACCTAGACATCCAAATACAAGAAGCTCAAAGAACACCTGGGAAATTTATTGCAAAAGATCATCGCCTAGGCACATTGTCATCAGGTTATCTAAGTTAAGATGAAGGAAAGAATTTTAAGAGCTGTGAGTCAAAAGTATGAGAAAATCTATCCGATTAACAGTAGATTTCTCAGCAGAAACCCCACAAGCTAGGAGGGATTAGGGCCCTATCTTCAGCCTCCTCAAGCAAAACAATTATCAGCCAATAATTTTGTATCCAGCGAAACTAAGCTTCATAAATGAAGGAAAGATACAGTCTTTTTCAGATAAACAAATGCTGGGAGAACTCACCACTACCAAGCCAGCACTACAAGAACTGCTAAAAGGAGCTCTAAATCTTGAAACAAATCCTGAAAACAGAACCTTTTTAAAGCATAAATCTCACAGGACCTATGAAACAAAAATACAATTAAAGAAAAAAAAAAACCCACAAGGTAACAAATAGCACAATTAATGGAATAGTACCTCACATCTCAATACTAACATTGAATGTAAATGGCTTAAACGCTCCACTTAAAAGATACAAAATTGCAGAATAGAAAAGAATTCACCAACCAAGTATCTGCTGCCTTCTGGAGACTCATCTAACACATGAGGACTCACATAAACTTAAGGTAAAGGGGTAGAAAAAGACATTCTATGCAAATGGACACTAAAAGTGAGCAGGAGTAGCTATTCTTGTATCAGATAAAAGAAACTTTAAAGCAACAACAGTTTAAAAAGACAAAGAGGGACACTATATAACAATAAAAGGCCTTGTCCAATGGGAAAATATCATAATGCTAAATATATATGCACCTAACACTGGAGCTCCGAAATTTATAAAACAATTACTACTAGACCTAAGAAATGAGATAGCAACACAATAATAGTGGGGGACTTCAATACTCCACTGACAGCATTAGACAGGTCATCAAGACAGAAAGTTAACAAAGAAGCAATGAATTTAAACTACACTTTGGAACAAATGGATTTAACATATTTACAGAACATTCTACCCAACAACCACAGAATCTACATTCTGTTCATTGGTGCATGGAACTTTCTCAAAGATAGACCATATGATAGGCCACAAAATAAGTCTCAATAAATTTAAGAAAATTGAAATTATATCTAGTACTCTTTCAGACCACAGTGCAGTAAAACTAGAAATCAACTCCAAAAGGAACCTTCAAAACCATGCAAATACATGGAAATTAAATAACCTGCTCCTGGCTGGGTATGGTGGCTCATGCCTGTCATTCCAGCACTTTGGGAGGCCAAGGTGATTGGATCACCCGAGATCAGGGATTTGAGACCAGCCTGGCCAACATGGTGAAGCCCCATCTCTACTAAAAATACAAAAATTAGCCAGGTGTGGTGGCCCATGCTTGTAAACCCAGCTACTTGGGAGGCTGAGGCAGGAGAATTGCTTGAACCTGGGAGGCAGGGGTTGCAGTGAGCTGAGATCACACCACTGCACTCCAGCCTGGGTGACAGAGTGAGACTCCATCTCAAAAAATAAAAAATAAATAAACTGCTCCTGAATGATCATTAGGTCTACAATGAAATCAAGATGGAAATTAAAAAATTCTTTGAACTGAATGACAATACTGATACAACCTATCAAAACCTATGGGATATGGCAAAGGCAGTGCTAAGGTGAAAGTTCATAGCCCTAAGTACCTGTATAAAAAGTCTGAAAGAGGACAGGTAGACAATCAAAGGTCACACCTCAAGAAAAAAGAGAAACAAGAACAAACAAAACTCAAACCCAGTAGAAGAAAGGAAATAGCTATGATCAGAGCTGAACTAAATGAAATCGGAACAAGAAAAATACACAAGTTAAGTGAAACAAAAAGCTGGTTATTTGAAAAGATAAATAAAATTGATACACCATTAGCAAGATTGACCAACAAAAGAAGAGAGAAAATCCAAATAAGCTCCATTAGAAATGAAATGGGAAATATTACAACTGAACAGAAATACAAAAGATTATTCAAGGCTACTATGAGCACTTTTATGCACATAAACTAGAAAATCTAGAGGAGATGGATAAATTCCCGGAAAGATACAAACCTCCTATATTAAATCAGGAAGAATTAGGTACCCTGAACAGGTCAATAACAAGCAGCAAGATTGAAATGGTAATAAAAAAAAATACCAAGAAAAAAAAAATCCAGGACCAGATGGATTCACAGCTAAATTCTACCAGACATTCAAAGAAGAATTGGCTCCAATCCTGCTGACACTATTCCACAAGATAGAGAAAGCAGGAATCCTTTCTAAATCATTCTATAAATCCCAGTATCACCCTAATACCAAAACCAGGAAAAGACATAACCAAAAAAGAAAACTATAGGCCAATATTCCTGATAAATATAGATACAAAAACCCTTAACAAAATACTAGCTAACCAAATCCAACAATATATAAAAAAGATAATCCACCATGATCAAGTGGGTTTCATACCAGGAATGCAGGGATAGTTTAACATGTGCAAGTCAACAAATGTGATACACCACATAAACAATTGAAAATGAAAATCACATGATTGTGTCCATAGATGCAGAAAAAGCATTTGACAAAATCCAGCATCTCTTTATGATTAAAACTCTCAGCAAAATTGGCATACAAGGGACATACCTCTATGTAATTAAAGTCATTTATGACAAATCACAGCCAACATAATACTGAATGGGGAAAAGTTGAAAGCATTCCCTCTGAGAACCGGAACAAGAAAAGAATGCCCACTCTCACCACTTATATTCAACTTAGTACTGGAAGTACTAGCCAGAGTAATCAGACAAGAGAAAGAAATAAAGGACATCCAAACTGGTAAAGAGGCAGTTAAACTGATTCTGTTTGCTGATAATATGATTGTATACCTAGAAAACCCTAAAGACTCCTCCAAAAAGCTCCTAGGTCTGATAAAAGAATTTTACAAAGTTTCAGGATACAAAATTAACATACACACACACACACACACACACACACACAAAACAAACAAAATTAATGTCCACAAATCAGTAGCTCTCCTATACACCAACAGTGACCATGCTGAGAATCAAATCAAGAACTCAACTCCTTTTACAATAGCGGCAAAAATATTAAAATACTTAGAAATATACCTAACCAAGGAGGTGAAAGACCTCCACAAGGGAAACTACAAAACAGTGCTGAAAGAAATCACAGATGACACAATGGAAACACATCCCATGCTCATGGATGGGTAGAATCAATATTGTGAAAATGACCATACTGCCAAAAGAAATCTACAAATTCAATGCAATTCCCATCAAAATTCCACCCTCATTCTTCACAGAGCTGGAAAAACAATCCTAAAATTGATATGAAACCAAAATAGAGCCCTCATAGCCAGAGCAAAACTAACCAAAAGGAAAAAAACCTGGAGGCATCACATTACCTGATTTCAAACTATACTATAAGGCCATAGTCACCAAAACAGCATGGTACTGGTATAAAAATAGGCACATAGACCAATGGAACAGAATAGAGAACCCAGAAATAAACCCAAATACTTACAGCCAGCTGATCTTCGACAAAGCAAGCAAAAACATAAAGTGGGGAAAGGACACCCTATTCAACAAATGGTGCTGAGATAATTGGCAAACCACATATAGAAGAATGAAACTGGATCCTCATCTCTCACCTTATACGAAAATCAACTCAAGATGGATTAAGGACTTAAATCTAAGACCGGAAACTATAAAAATTCTAGAAGATAACATCGAAAAAACCCTTCTAGATGTTGACTTAGGCAAGGATTTCATGACCAATAACCCAAAAGCAAATGAGATAAAAACAAAGTTAAATAGCTGGAACTTAATAAACTAAAGAGCTTTTGCACAGCAAAAGGAACAGTCAACAGAGTAAACAGACAACCCACAGAGTGGGAGAAAATCTTCACAAACTATACATCTAACAAAGGAGTAATATCCAGAATCTACAATGAACTCAAACAAATTAGCAAGAAAAAAAAAAAAAGCAAACAATCACATCAAAACACACGCTAAGGACATGAATAGACAATTCTCAAAAGAAGATATACAAATGGCAAACAAACATAAAAAGATGCTCAACATCACTAATGATCAGGGAAAGGCAAATCAAAAACACAATGCAATACCACCTTATGCCTGCAAGAATAGCCATAATCAAAAAATAAAAAAAAATAGATGTTGGTGAGGATCCAGTGAAAAGGAACACATTTACACTGCTGGTGGGAATATGAACTAGTACAACCACTCTGGAAAACAGTGTGGAGATTCATTAAAGAACTAAAAGTAGAACTACCATTGGTTCCAGCAATCCCACTACTGGTTGTCTATCCAGAGGAAAAGAAGTCATTATATGAAAAAGATACTTGCTCACTCATGTATACAGCAGCACAATTTACAATTGTAAAAATGTGGAACCTACCCAAATGCCCATCAATCAACAAGGGGATAAAGAAACTGTGGTATATACATATGATGGAATACTACTCAGCCATAAAAAGGTATGAATTATGTCATTCACAGCAACCTGGATGAAATTGGAGACTGTTATTCTAAGTGAAATAACTCAGGAGTGGAAAACCAAACATCATATGTTCTCACTCATAAGTGAGAGCTAAGTTATGAGGATGCAGACATAAGAATGACACAATGGACTCTAGGGAGAAAAGACTACAAATTGGGTTCAGTGTATACTGCTCAGGAGAAGGGTGGGCCAAAATCTCACAAATCACCACTGAAGAACTTACTGATGTAACCAAATACCACCTGTTCCCCAAAACCCCATGAAAATTTAAAAAAAAAAATTTAATCTTGCTTCTTCCCTTCCTCTAGTTCTCAGAGGAGGTGTCCCTTCTCCTCCTTGGACCGATCTCTTTTCTTCGAATTTCTCTAATACACTTATTGGGCTCTGGCTTCCTCCAGTCTTCCAGACCACAAGTACCTCTCTCACAGAGTTGCTGTCCTGCAGGGCGTGAAGTTTTCACAGGCAGAAATAATCTCCTTCGTTATCCCTGACAATGAGCTATAATATTTTTCATTTTTGTGTGTGACACATGTATTTATTTTCATTTTTACCTGACGTTAGTGACTAATTCATAGTTCTTTTTTTTATAACTTAATTGAGGTATAATTGACATAAACTTATATGCAATACACCTGTGAAACCCTCACCACCATTATGATAATGAATATGTCCACCATGCCTCCAAATTTCCTCATACCCCTTTGTAGTTCCCTCCATCCAGCCCTGGTCCCAGGCAATCACTGAGCTGCTTTCTCTCACTGTGGATTAGTTTGCCTTTTCTAGAATTTTGTATAAATAAAATTATGTGGTACATACTCATTTTTGGTGGTGGCAGGGAGGGTATCTGGTTGCTTTAGCTTGATAATTATTTCAAAATTAATCCGTATACTTTTGTATCAATAGTTTATTTGTTTTTATTACTGAGTAGTATTACTTGGCATGGATTAATCACATTTGGTTTATCCATTTAATAGTTAATGGGCACTTGGGTTGTTCCCAGCTTGGGGTTATTATCAATAAAGCTACTAAGAACATTTGTGTACAAGTTTTTGTGTAGACACGAGCTTTCATTACTCCTAATTCGATAAGTACCCACAAGTGGAATAGCTGGGTCATATGGCAAATGTATGTTTAACTTTTTAAGAAATTGTCAAACTGTTTTCCAAAGTAGTTGTGACATTTTACACTCCTAACAGCAGTGTGTGAGAGTTGCCCTAGATCCTTGTTAACACTTGATGTAGTCAATCTTTTCACTTTTAGCCATTCTAGTGAGTGTGTAGGGGTATCTTATTGTTTTAATTAGTAATTCCCTAATAACTAACGATGTTGAACATCCTTTCATGTGCTTATTTACCATCTGTGTACCTTATTTGGCTAAGTATCTGTTTAAATCTTTTGCCCATTAAAAAATGGTTTGTCTTCTTATTTCTGAGTCGTAAGTTTTTTATGTATTTCATATAGAAGTTCTTTGTAAGACATTTTTTTCAAATAATTTCTTCTAGTATGTGGCTTGCCTTTTAATTTCTTAACATTGTCTTTTGCAGGGGAAAAGTTTTAAATTTTGATGAAATCCACTTGTTCTCATTTTTCTTTTTATAGTTTATACATTCTGTGTCATATTTACAAATTCTAGCTGGGTCTGGTGACATGTGCCTGTAGTCTGCAGCTACCTGGGAGGCAGAGTGGGGAGGATCACTTGAGCCCAGGAGTTCAAGTCCAGCCTAGGCAACACAGCAAGACCCCATATCTAAAAAAAAGAAAGAAGGGAAATGCAACAACAAAAAGAACTCTTTGCTGAATCCAAGGTTACTATGGTTTTGTTTTGTATTCTATTTTGGATGTTTTTAAGTTTTTGCTCTTATATTTATATATATGATCCATTTCAAGTTAATTTGTTTCCTCCCTTGACTGCTCAGCAGAATCCAGCTAATTAATTATATGATGGGAATGTGAAGAAAAGGTTATTTTTTGTGTACGGCTATCCAATTGCTCTAACAACTATTTGGTGAATAGATTGTCCTTTTCCTACTGAATTAACTTAGCACTATTGTTGAAAATAAATTTACCATACATATGTTAGTCTATGTTCTAGAATCTATCCCATTGATCAGTTTATTCAGTTTTACACCAATACCACACTGTCTTGATTATTGTAGCTTTATTGTAAAGCTTACATACAGATATTTGAGTTAGTCATCTTTGTTATTCTTTTTCAGCATCATTTTGATTCTTCTAGGTCCCATGCACCTCCATATAAAGTTTAAAATGAGCTTTTTCAATTTCTATAAAAAAAGGCAGTTGAATTTTGCCTGGAATTTCACTGATTTTGTATACCAGTTAGAAGACTCTATATTTTAACAATATTAACTCTTATCTATGAGCAAGGTATATTTTTTCATTTATTTATGTATTCTTTCATTTTTATCAGCAATGCTTTGTAGTGTTAAGTACACTGGCCTTGGAAATATTTTGTCAAATTATTCCCAACTATTTTATATATATTTTTGTTGTTGTTGTTGTTGTTGTTGTTGTTTTTTGTGAGATGAGTCTTGCTGTCGCCCAGGCTGGAGTGCAGTGGCACAATCTCGGCTCACTGCAAGCTCTGCCTCCCGGGTTCACACCATTCTCCTGCCTCATCCTCCTGAGTAGCTGAGACTACAGGCACCCACCACCACACCCAGCTAATTTTTTGTATTTTTAGTAGAGACGGGGTTTCACGTTTCACTGTGTTAGCCAGGATGGTCTCAAGTCTCCCGACCTCATGATCCACCCACCTTGGCCTCCCGTATTTTATATTTTTTATGCTATTATAAATGGTATTTCTTTTTTAAATTTCAATTTATGATTGTTCATTGCTATTATGTAGAAATACAACTGATTTTTGTTTATTGATCTTGTATGGTGCAGTCTTGCTGAACTTACATATTAATTCTAGAAGGTATTTTGTAGATTCCACATGCTTAGCTATATGTCTGATCATGCCATCTGACAATAAAAACAATTTTAATTCTTTCTTTGAAATATAGATGTCTTTTTTTTCTTTACTTATCACATCAGTTAGAACCTCCACTATGTTGTTAAATAGAAGACAGTGAGCAGTCTCGCCTTGCTTACGATATTATAGTGAAAGCATTCAATCTTTCATAATGTTAGCTGGAGACTTTTCAAAGACTTATTGTATCAGTCTGAGAACATTTCCTTCTATTTTTAGTTTGTAATTTGTCTGAAATAGATGTTGGATTCTTTCATTGCTTTTCCTGAATCTGTGGAGATGTTAATATAGTTTTCCTTTCTAGATGGATAATTTGGTGAATTATTGGTTGATTTTAATGTTCAACCAATCTTGCTTTCTTGGAATGAGCTCTAGTTGAGAGAGAGAGAGAAAGAGAGAGAGAGGGAAAGAGAGAGAGTTCGATTTGATTTTCTAAAAATTTATAAAGAATTTTATAATTCTTTGGATATAATGTTCATAATGATCATAATGGATATATTGTTCTTTAGGGGTTGTTTTTTTTTTTTTTCAATGTCTTTGGTTGGTTTTGGTATTTGGGTGATTCTGGCTTCATAGAATGATTTAAGAAGTAATAATTTCTCTTCAAGTTTTTGGAAGAATTTGTTTAGATTTGGTGAATTTTGTCCTTAAATGTTTGGGATATTACCATTGAAGCCCTATGGGTCTGGAGTTTTAACTACGAATGTAATTTATTTAATAGATAAAGAAATATTCAGATTATCTCTTTATTTTTTTTTTTTTTTGCAGGGATGTCCAAGGGACAGAATATAGTTATGGGTTCTTAGTTTCTGTTTCTGGTTCAGCCAGTGAAGCCCCTTCCTCATCCCTGTTTTCCACTTATCACTACAGACAGAAACTAAAAACCATGGCTTCAGGCTGCTAAAAGCCTAAAATAAAACAAAACAGAAAAACAACAACTACAAAAATAAGGTGGGTTGGACAAGCTTGTAAATCTAGAGAGTTTTTGTAGTTTATGTCTTTCAAAAATCACTCTGTTTTCTAGAAGTTAGTGAATTTATTGGCTCAAAGTTTAAATTGAAGGCAATGGCAAAAACCACGATTACTTTTGCACCAACCTAATATCATTCCCTACCTTTAGGGTCTGTAATAATTGTCCCCTTTCTCCTTTCTGATACTGATTTTTTTTTGTGTTCTCTTTTTTGTTCTGATCGGCTTAGCTAGTGATTTATCAATTTTATTGATTTTCTGAAAGAAATAACTTTGCCCTCAGGGTTGTGTATTGGTTCTACTTTGCATTGTAGTGTCTAGTTGCATGGCAACTGATGAATCTGTTTCCAGAGTTAGAGGGTTGGGGAAGTTAGTGGGCTCTCTTCTCTCTCAGAGGTACCAGTAAGGTTTTGCATCTCAGTTTCTGACGGTATCCCTCTCATTATTTTGTGTGCCTTCTTTTGAAGAACTTGGAACAAATTCTTTTTGAGCTGGGTCTAAAAGAAATATGAGTGGTATTACACACACAAAAAACTTAGTCCACACAAGATCTCCCTCACTTCTGACATCAATTGCAAATTTAAAAGGGTCCCTAATAGCACTCTCAAGTTCAATAATTTCTTAAGAGATTCACAAAACTCACTAAAAGGCTGTTATACTCATGGTTACAGTTTATTACAGGGAAGGGGTATAGATAAAAATCAGCCAGGAAGAAGCACTTCAGGCAGAATCCTGGAGGAAGTGGAGCTTCTGTTGTCTTCTCTGTGTGTAGTCAGGTTGCATTCATCCTCCACCATCAATGTGTGATAACGTTCATAGAGGATTGCCAACCATGAACACTCACCCAAGCTTCAGTGTCCAGAGTTCTTCTTGGGTCTTCATCACATAGACATTATGGATTGATTGAGTGCTTGACCTCAGTCTTAAGGCCAACTGACACAGTGTGACTGCAATCCAGAGGGACAGAGGTAAATATTTGAGAAAAGGGGTAGAATAGAGGGATGTTGGTTAAGTGGGGGAACTCTGGATACTTCTTGGGATATAGAGACTGATTAGAGCCTACGGTGGCAGATACAAAAAGTCTAACAATAAGAACAGCTAACAAGCAATTTTTAAAGTTTTGTTACGTGGTATGCATGGCAACTCTTTACTATAACCATGGTCTTTATAAAAGCTTAAATTCTCACTGTTATGGGCTGAGTTGCACTCTCCTCAAATTTGTACTGAACAAACATCCTAGCTCCCAGTATCTCAGAATTTGACTGTATTTGGAGACAGCGTCTTTAAAGAGGTAGTTGATTAAAATAGGGTCATGGGAGTGGGCTACAGTTCAATATGACTGGTGTCCTTATAAGAAGAGGAGATTAGGACATGGATATGCACAGCAGGGCAAGCGCATGAAGATACAGGGAGAAGGTGGCTGTCTGCAAGCCAAGGAGAGAAGCCTCCAGAGAAACCCAACCTGCTGACACTTTGATGATGGACTTCCATTCTTCAGAATTGTGAGGAAATAATTTTCTGCTGCTTAAACCACTCAGTCTGTGGTGCTTTGTTAGGGTAGCCCAAGCCAACTAAGACACTCACCAAAATGTAGTATAAGTAGTTTAGGAAGTGTGTAAATCAGTGCATAGCTTACATGAATAAATCAGAGTAGACCAAGTATGGACCAGAGGCAACTCAGGCCAAAGCAGAAGTCTAGAAATCTATTTTAAGAAATCTCAAAATCTTTACAAAGTTTGAGGAGAGATTTGGACACTCACAGGAATATTAGGTCAACGTTACCCAGATCCAACTGACCACAGGCCTTAGCTGTACTTAATCACCTAGGGGAGTCAGATTCATCTTGGCAAGTGCTTATTTAGATTAGGTGTTGGCAGACTAAGGCCTGTGTGCCTCATCCTGCTCACTGCCTTTTGTAAATAAAATGTTGCTGGCACACAGCCCTGCCCATTTGTTTACATATCATCTATGCTGCTTTCTTGCTGTAATGGCAGAGCTGAATAATTGCGACAGAGGCCATATGGCTTGCAAAATCTAAAACAGTTACTAAACGTAACAGAAAAAGTTTGAAAGTTTGAAATGAAGTGAATATTACAATAAAGTGCTCCTTCCTTTCAAGCACATGATGAGTTTGCTGATGTTCAGGCACCTGGAGTTCAGGGTAGTGTTATATACTTACAATGAAACTGTGAGAGTAGTGGGGGTGACCCCAAGGGTCAGTGGCCTGGGGAAATCAGAAGAGATGTACTTGGGAAGCTTATGTTGGATTTGACAATGAAAAAGCATCAAGTCATGCTAATGGAGATGAAAGGCTGAGTAAAAGGCAGGGGAGGGGGAGGTCTGAGAACCCGGAAGGAAGGGAGGCATATTTATCAGAGGGTTCATACAGGAAGAACCCAAGGTGCAGGAGGCATCCTGGAGAGAATGGTTTTGTTCTAGAGGTGGAAGTACTTTGTGACCCAGGTGTCAGCTGGAATGAAGTTTTCCAGGCCATGGCTATCCAGATGGGCGTGGCTCAAAACTTTGTGGAAGTGTAACCTTCTCTCCCTCCCAAGATTTCTACAAGTGCTGGACTTTCATCCTTTCCGTTGTCTCTGCCTCCAGGTTCCTCATTTTGGTGAGACTGCCTCTAGTCCAGACACATCAACCTACATGTTACACTTAACCCCTTCCATGAATTTTGTGCACACACAAACACAAACACACATGCACACACACACTCTTACACATACTCATAGAAAGTATTCAGGGGCGCAAAATATTTTACTATCAGTTTCTGAGGTTTGTGGGAGCATGAGAAAGTAGTTTATGTTGTAGCGATATAAATCACCTTAAATTAAGTTTTGCATTTTTTTTTATCCTTAAATCTCCTTTGGCTACTTCACCACTGGGAAATTTCTTGTGGCTGTATCTCACCACATAAAGTCTCCAGCCTCAGACCTTCTCACTCTCCAACACTACCTTCTCTCCCCATTTCTTTCTTCTGTTTAATCTACCTGTATCTCAGAAGCAAGAAGAAATTCCTCCCCATGTTTTATACAGACCCATTTAGCCAGCCTCTTTGGGTCTCTTTAAAGTTTCACTGCTGTGCCGGGTGCAGTGGCTCATGTCTATAATTGTAGCACTTTGGGAGGTGGGGGCATGAGGATCATCTGAGCCCAGGAGTTCAAGACCAGTCTGGGCAACATAGTGAGACCCCTGTCTCTACAAAAAAATTTTAAAAATTAACTGGGTGTTACAGCACTTGCTTGTAAACTGAACCACTTAACGGGGCTGAGGTGTGAGGGTTGGTTGAGGCTGGGAGGTTGTAGCTGCAGTGAGCCATGAATGTACCAGTATACTCCAGCCTGGGCAGTTGAGCCAGATCTTGCTTAAAACAAAAACAAAAACAACCAACCAAACAAAAAAACAAGTCTTAATGATGTCTTCTTGGTGCCAATAATACTGTTGAGAAGCCTGATGTCTTTTGGTCTATTGTATATAATTTGCTTTTTCTCTCTGAAAGTTTTAGGAATGTTAAGTCATTATGAATTTTTTGCAAGTGCTTTCTCCCCTCTGTTTGTTTTCCCCTCTTCTTTTGGCACTCCTATTACCTGGATGTCGACTTATTATTATTTCTGATGCTTTCTGGGAAGATTCATTGACCTGCTCTTCTGCTCATGAAATCTTCCTTCTGTGGAATCCATTCTGATGTGCGTACCATCAACCCAAGTTCTTTATTTCATTAATTACAGTTTGTAATCAGTATTTCTACTTGGTTTCTTTCCTTCTTTTTTTTTAGAGACTGGGTCTCTCTCTGTTTCCCAGGCTGGAGTGCAGTGGTGTGATCATAGCTCACGGTAGCCTCAAATTCCTGGACTCAAGCAATCCTCCTTCTTCAGCCTCCTGAGTAGCTGCAACTACAGGCACTGCCACTGTGACTGGCTAACTTTTTAAATCTTTTGCAGAGATGAGGTCTTCCTATGTTGCCCAGGCTTGTCTCAAACTCTTGGCCTCAAGCAAGCCTCACACTTCAGCATCCCAAAATGTTGGGAAACCACTTTACCCGGCTGGGTTTTTTAAATATATATATATTTGCATAGTATTAAGTAGAACATAGTAAACTATTTCCAGGAATAAAGGAAACATGAAAGACTTCAGAGAGAAGAGTTCAAAGACCTGAGGTTGAAAGAGTTCACAGGGTAGATAATAAAATCTTACATTTAAATACAGTATAGTAAAATTGAAGAAACTCAAAGACAAAGGAAAAAGTTATTTACCAGTTCTGTTCTATTTCTTTTAAATGTTCACGATCTGTATATTCATTTGGGAGAGTTGTTCAGTGTACTTTCTTTGCTTTACTCTCAAAAGAGTGTAAATAATCTACAGATAGTAGCCATTGTAGACCTGTTCTTTATTTAGTGGTAATCTCTTGAGTGGTTTGTGAAAGTGGTACTCTCTGGGTGGTTTGTGATGTTGGCATTGTTTTGAGTTAGATAATCTTTATCATGTCCAGGAGATAGAAGCCTGTTTTTGGTTTTATAAGACTTTTTATTTTTCATTATAATTAGATGTTAATTTTAAACATATACTTTCTAAAGCAAAGAAAGCCTGCATATTGTAAATTAATACTGTTTGAAAGTACGATTGGTACTCATTGCTTAGGATGAAAAACTGTTAACCTATACTCTCCAGTTTATTAGTAAATATATGTCTTAAATTCTCTTATAATAAAAGACCAAGCCTCTTAGTCTGTCACTTCCCTTTAAGCCTAATTGAAATTTGATAGTTCTCATGTTTATTTGTTAAAAGTAATGAAAATAAAAATCCCTAGTAAGCCTCAGTCTAATGCAATGTTTTAAACAACCCATTTAGGCTTTCTGCCTGTCTGCCCTTATTCTTCCTGAGTCTGTTTTTTTCTTGCTGTTTTCTAGCAATGCTGCAGGCTCACTTGCCTACCTTTCTACCTTCAGCCTTTGCTATGCTATGGCCCCTATCTTTTGTTGGATGGCAATGGGCTCAAAGTTGGAGTTCTTTCAAGTGCTTGTAGCTTGCCAGTTTTGTGCCCAGGAAAGGGCCTCTGTGACTTTGGATGTCTGTTTGTTGAGTACAGAGTTCAATGTGTACACATTAGTTCAATTCTATTAATTATATCATTTAGGTGTTTTAAAAAATTCTTTACATAGATTTTGGAATATAGAATATATATTTAGTCTCTGCTTCATATCTTTTAACCCCTGTTTAATGTTTTCTCTTCTTTATGCCTCTGTACTCCATTCTATACCATTTATAAAAATACATACAAATGTAAAATACATACATATAACTCACTGAGCTTCTTTAAGATGACCATTTGGAATTCTTTGTCAGGCAGTTTATAAATCTCTATTTCTTTAGGTTTGGTTACTTGTGCTTTATTTTGTTCCTTTGGTGGTGTCATATTTCCCTAATGGTTTGTGATCCTTGTGGCCATGCATTGGTATCTGCACATTTGAAGAAGTAGACACTTATTCTAGTCTTTACATACTGGCTTAGGCAGGGAAAGCCCTTCATCAGAGATTCACATAGGCTGTTTACTGTGATCCATCAGCAGGCTTGCCACTGGAGTCCTTGGGCAGGCCGGCCCAGTGTCAGGGTCAGCAGCTGTGTGGACAGGACATGGCATCTGGGTCTGCAGGGTTGAGCCTGGAGCCTGGGTCCATTGGGGTGGGATTTGAACTTGGGTCTGATGGGATGTGCCTGGATAAGAGGGCTATACAGGTAGGTGTTGGGCCTAAGACTATCAGGGCAGACCTGGAGCCCATATCTGCAGGGACTAGCCTGATTTTGGGGTCCATGGGCCAGCCTAGTGCTGGGGTGGGCCTTAGTCCTTGGTTTGTGGAGGTCAGTCTACAGCCTGGATCTACAAGTATGTTATTGGAGCTTTGGTCCATGAGGACTGGCCTGGTGCTGGGGTCTATTGGAATGGGCTTAGACCCTGGACCCAGGACCCACTGGAGCCTCGGACTAGCCTGGTGTTGGGGCAAGTATGAAGTCTAGGTCTGCAGGGGCTGGTTTGGATTTGGGTCCACAGGTATTAGACTGGTGCCTAGAATTAAGGGGGCTGGCCTGGAGCCTGGGGCAATTAACAACAACAATTATTGTTCCAGATTAACACATAATTGACAACAATCATTATTATTCCAGATGAAGTTTAGAATCAATTAAATTCCTTCAAAATTCCTTTGACATTCTCATTGAAAAAACACCATGTTTATCCATTGCTTTTGGGAGATCGACTTCTTTATGCAATTTGAGCCTTCCTATCTAGGAGGATAGTATTTTCCTCATTCATTTGGGGCCTCATTTTATGCTTGGTTGTACATTGGCATAGTTTTCTTTATACCTTTACATACCATTTTCTGGTTGATTTTTTTTTTTTTTTTTGAGACGGAATCTTGCGCTGTTGCCCAGGCTGGAGTGCAGTGGCATGATCTCTACTTACCGTAACCTCCGCCTCCTGGTATAGGTTAATCAAGTGATTCTCCTGCCTCAGCCTCCTGAGTAGCTGGGATTACAGGCATGCACCACCATGCCCGGTTAATTTTTTTTATTTTTAGTAGAGACAGGATTTCACCATGTTGGCCAGGCTGGTCTCGAACTCTTGACCTCAGGTGATCCGCCTGCCTCAGCCTCCCAAAGTGTTGGGATTACAGGCATAAGCCACCATGCCTGGCAGTTGAATTTTTTTAGTTGCCATTTTTGTGAATGAGGTTTTATTTTTTATTTCATTTCTAACTAGTTATGAGTAGTTGGAAAGAAAAAATACTAATTTGTAAATATTTATGGAGTTTTAAATTTTTGCAGTTTCAATCATATCTTAGGTAAATGCTGTCTTTTCTTCAATTTTTTCCTCATTTATTTGTTGTATTTACTCCATTCTATAGACTGTACAAAGTAGTACTTAATAATACAAATAGTAAGCATACTTATCTTATTCCTGGTTTTAGTCAGAATGCTTTTAAACGTTGTGAATTTAACACAAAGTTTACTACTAATTTCTGATAAATAGTGTTTAAAATGTTTAAGAAATATTCTTTTATTTTTATTTTACCAAACATTTTTATAATGGAAAAAGAATTCTATTAAATATTTTATATCTATTGAAAAAACTCAATCACCACCAGCCATTTGGCTTTTAGTTTTGATTTATCAATGTAACATACTATGTTTCCAGTTTTTGAATGCTGAAGCACCTTGTTAATGCAAGAAGGCATCCGATTTAGTTATTTTATACCATTTTAAAATAGACTGCTTCATTGTGTATGCTAGTTTTTTAAAGAATTTTGGCTATTATTATTATTCGTTAGTTACTTATTCTTAGAAATTTGGTCATTTTGTATCACAGGACATAAACAAGTAACTAAAACAAGGCTCCAGTAAAGATGAAATATATCATCCTGCATAAGCAAAAAGTCCCAAAGTGCAATTCCAGAGAAGCTGTGAAGAAGTTGAAACTATGTTCTTTTGCTTAAATGTGACTGGTCCTTTTTGCCAGAAAATTCAAAAACAATTTTTTTATTTCTTTTTAGGTTCAGTGATTCCACTAGGATATGTCTCTTTGTTGATAATCTCCTTTTAGTTTTTTGAGGGATGTTGTGTAACTCTTAAACCTGTAGATTTCATTGACTTTTTAAAAAGTGTTTAAAGTTTTTCTTGAATTATATTCTTTGATTTCTTTCCTTTTTTTTTTTTTTTTTTTTTTTTTGAGGTAGAATCTCACTCTGTCACCCAGGCTGGAGTACAGTGGCATGATCTTGGCTCACTGAAACCTCTGTCTCCTCGGTTCAAGTGATTCTCCTGCCTCTACCTCCTGAGTAGCTGGGACTACAGGCATGGGTACCACAATTGGCTAATTTTTGTATTTTTAGTGGAGATGGGGTTTCACCATGTTGACCAGGTTGTTCTTGAACTCCTGACCTCAAGTGATCCACCTCCCTCAGCCTCCCAAAGTGCTGAGATTACAGGTGTGAGCCACGATGCCCGGCCTTTCCCCCATTTTTTTTCAGTAACATGAAATCTATCATTTTTATCTGATTATTTTATCTCCTTGTTAATTTCCATCTCATTTTACTCCCCTTCTACAGTCTTATTGTCTATTCTCTGTATTTGAAGCAGTGTTTAATCTCCTTAGTGCTGCTTTCAATTTTGTTTTCATTTATTTTCCCTCCACTTAATTTCTGACAACTGGCAGCTCATATTGTCTCTTCTTCTTGAACTTGTATTACTTTTCTTTGCCTTTTCATATTATGATAAAAATGCAATTTTTATTATATAATCACGAATTTAAAAATGTTTAGTTACAGTTTTCGTCTGCTCTGCAGCGACATTTTTCTGCTTCATGGTTCTTCATCTCCTGCTTAATCTTCCCATCCATTCCACGTTTATTTGCTAATTTCAGATAGATTCTTATGTTATTCTTTCCTCATCTAGGACATAGCATGTACCTCCATATGATTTATATCACATTCCCTTTGGACTTTTGTTCTCCTTTAAAGAAGATGAGCTCTTCCTGGACCAGTTATCTATAGGAGGTACACGGCAGGGAGCAGGCAGGGTCATGCTCCAGGTTGGCAAGAATTCCTGCAACAGAGAGGCTTGTGCAGACAGCGATATAATGGGCTCTAGAGACTCAGAAGGAGGAGGCCACAGGGGAGCCAGGGATAGAAAACAACACATTAGGTGCAATGTGCACTACTCAGGTGATGGGCGCACTAAAATCTCAGAACTTACCACTATATAATTCATTTATGTAACCAAAAACCCATATATAGCTTTTTTCAATGCCAAAAGCTATTGAAATAAAAATGAAAATAAAAAACAAAAAGCACCAACAAAAAACAGAGAGCTTTGTGTGGTGTTCTCTTATATGTGACCTCTCCCTGGACAATGAACATAAGTACTGCAGCTGGTTCATAGGGCTGAGCCTCCTTCCTTCCCTCCCACTTCGTTAGGGCACATCCTGCTGCACTTGTTGTCTGCCTGTGTGATGGTCTATCCAGCATCACCCTTCCTGCTTCTGGAAGCTTCCCATCAATCCACGGCCAGGGAAATTCCATCAACCAGCCCTCAGGCACTATTAACTTTGCCCTTCAGGGTGTGTTTCTTCCTTCTGAGAATGGTGATTTTCATATTAGAGTCCACTTGGGAAACCAGAACTCCACCAGTTATTTTAGCACAGCAAATTTAATATAATAAATTGATTAAACAGATTTTGGGGGCAAAGCAAAAGTAAAAAGCGATCACCAAGTTAACCCAGAGATAGTAACTGCAGGAGGCAGCTAATACTTCTAGTACTGAAGGAACAAAGAGGAAAGCTTGGGGTTATTAGAACCTGCATTCTCTTGTTCAAAGCAGGTCATGAGGCATCCCAGATTTAAATGGTGGGGAAATGAGAAAAGCTACAAATAATTTGTGCCTACTTCTAGTAACTGGCCATGATGCTTTGAACAGGGCATAAGCCAGGAACAGGAAATAGGGGATTGGCAATCACCATGTCAGTCTATAAGAGAGAGCATTAACATCACTTCTTTGACCACCTACACCCATGCAGAGTAAGAATGTTCGGAGAATGAGACACTGCTGCTTTGGAGCAGAGGAGTGAGACTAGAAAGATGGGCAATTAAGGCCATTTATATCTTTTCTTTTTGTCAACAATATGAAATAAATCGGTCTTTTAAATTTCCTTTTATAAGTACCATATTCTAGGACTGTTTAACTTGGCTTCAGGGGAACTGAAATAGGCTTTCTGTAAATAACCCAATCTGTTACTGAGGCCATTTTGCAGTAGTGAACACAATGAAGTTCAAGTTCAACTGCAGATACTGTGTACAGATGCTGCATAATACTCCATGTTTATCTGACACTCAGTGTGGGTTGGGGAGATGTGTGTGTATGATCATTATCATCTCCCATCCAGGTTCTGTTTTTTTTTTTTTTTAATTATACTTTAAGTTCTAGGGTACATGTGCATAACGTGCAGGTTTGTTACATATGTATACTTGTGCCATGTTGGCGTGCTGCACCCATCAACTCATTAGCACCCAGTTATACCTGATGTAAATGACGAGTTGATGGGTCCATCCAGGTTCTTTAAAAGTCTTTTACTGCCGTGAAGTTATTGCACTTAAGAGTTGGTTTTTTTTGTTTGTTTGTTTGTTTGTTTGTTTGTTTTTGAGACAGAGTGTCGCTCGGTCGCCCAGTCGGGAGTGCAGTTACGCCATTCTGCTACCTCAGCTTCCCGAGTAGCTGAGGCGCCTGCCACCTCGCCTGGCTAGTTTTTTGTTTTTTTTTGTTTTTTTTTTGTTTTGTTTTTTGTATTTTTTGGTAGAGACGGGGTTTCACCGTGTTAGCCAGGATGGTCTTGATCTCCTGACCTTGTGATCCGCCTGTCTCGGCCTCCCAAAGTGCTAGGATTACAGGTTTGAGCCACCGCGCCTGGCCTGCACTTAAGAGTTTAAGGAGATATTTGAGATGTTCTTGACTTTGCAGCAAGCAACTCTTTGAAAAGACAAGTTCAAAATGTACTGAAATAAACTCAAGCTAATTTTCATGGGTACAAGTGAAGGTTCAATGCAAAACAATAAGTATGACAAAGATTTCGGGGCAAAATTGAAATTAGCCTAACTAGGACTGTTTATGTTGAAATGTTTTCAAAGTTTCAATGCATAAACATGTCAGCTGAAAATGATACATTTCTACCCATATTTATCCACCCACTCAGATGGAAGAGAAAGTATATTTTTATAACTTTAAAACATCAGTTATTTTTCTCAGGCAAATGCATCGGTGGGATTTTCAAGGCATTTTCCAATGTTACACCTGCATACTGGAGAATGGAATGAGCCTCTTTGTGTTTCAGGAAGGGGGAAAACACCAATCACTGAATACCTCTCGGCTCTTGCACAATTACGCTATTTAGTATGATATATATTTAAATTATAGCTGCAAGCCAGCATTTAGGTGTGTAGCTAATATATATTCCTAACATTACTGCTGAAATAGCAATATGATGTGATATAAGTTGGTGATGGAAACTTGACCCATCCAGTTTAGATTTCGGTAATTTGCTGAGTATTGTCTGTGTCTGTATCTCTGAGTATAGGACAGAATTGTGCAAATTCTTGAGAACTATATAACAAGGACACTTGCTGTTTCGGCCACAACATAGTAACATTTCATAATGATCTCAGAAGGGACCTGTTCAAATATCCACAATCTTACCAGCTGAGTTGAGAAAGTATTTGAACATCTCCTCTTGCTGGCCACTGTTCCTGGGGCTTCTTTTGAGCTTTCTCAATATTCTTCAGACAGAACAGAATGCATTCAATGCTGCAGACTTCTGAATTACCTTTATCCATTTCTTTTAAGTAACATCATATTCTTGAGATGCACAATACTCATTTTTCCCAGGAATATTTTTGTGTACAGTAAACATAAAGCTACGTATTTGTGGGCCTTTTTTTGTAAGGTATCAAGGTGCAAAGGAAAAAAACATGGGCATTGCTGTCAGATGACAACAGTTTGGTAACGGCCACTGTTTAGTTCCAAACCTCTGTGAACCTATCTCTGTGTGTATAGGACAATAGTCCCAACTATGCAAGTGGTTGGTAATAATTAGTGATAAGGTATGTACATGTCTTAGCAGATAGTAGGTGTGTTATAGATCATAGATATTGTTATAACTATACTTTGCACTATTAGAACATGATTGTGTTTATATCTGTAGTTTATCTCTTAGTTATGTACTTCACATTTTTCTTTTACTATTAAAACATTTAGTTTATACATTCTACCAGTTTCCATGTTCCATAATGCACACTCGTATTCCTGATCATGGCTTTACCAGCAGCACTTACCTCAACTGGAGACATACATGGGCTCACTGGGGACTGAGGTCTGAGCTGTCTGCTCTCTATATGGTGTCATGGGGAAAGCATTGCTTTCAGAGGCTGGAGGCTGCTACTTTGCTTTGGGAAACTATCAACTCCAGTTGATAGTTTTTACCCTGAGTGGTCCATGTGGTTATATTTGATGAAATATGACCATTTTTAAAATGTTATTATTTTTAAAACTATCTTAAATTATTTTTAATACTTTATATATTATTTTAAATTATTCTGTTTCTATTAGTTTGACTATAATTTTTGAAAAAGTTATAATAAGTATTGCTGAGAATGTGGAGAAATCGGAATCTTTGTGCACTGCTGAGAATGTAAAACAATGCCACTGGTATGGTTTGGCTGTGTCCCCACCCAAATTTCAACTTGAATTGTATCTCCCAGAATTCCCATGTGTTGTGGGAGGGACCCAGGGAGAGGTAATTGAATCATGAGGACTGGTCTTTCTCATGCTATTCTCAGGATAGTGAATTAAGTCTCATGATATCTGATGGGTTTATCAGGGGTTTCTGCTTTTGCTTCTTGCCCATTTTCTTTTGCCGCTGCCATGTAAGAAGTGCCTTTCACCTACCACCATGATGCTGAGGCCTCCCCAGCCATGTGGAACTGTAAGTCCAATTAAACCTCTTTTTTTCCCCAGTCTCGGGTGTGTATTCTTCCCATTCCCAGGTATGTATCAGCAGCGTGACAATAGATTAATATAGCCACTACTGTGGAAATGTTACTGTTTTAGATCTCATTCAAGTGGAATCATACGGTGTCCTTCTGTGGCTAGCTTATTTCACTTAGGATAATGTCCCCAGGATTCATCCATGTTGTAGTAAATGGTATGATTTTCGTTTTTTTGTTTTTTTTTTTTTAAGGTTGAATAGTATTACATTGTTATGGACTGAATTTTTATTCTCCCAACCCCCTGCAAAATTCATATGTTGAACCCTAATCCCTAATGTGATGGTATTAGAAGGTAGGGCCTTTGGGAGGTGGTTAGGTCATGAGGATGGAGCACTCAGAAATGGGGATTAGTACCCTTATAAGAAGAGGCCAGAGAGCTTCCTCTCCCTCTGTCTCCTCTCCACTGTGTGAGGCTGCAACAAGAATATGGCCATCTACAACCAGAAAGTGGGGCCTCAATAAACACCGAATCTGCCAGCACCTTGATCTTAGACTTCCCAGCCTCCGTAACAACGAGAAATAAATGTTTGTTATTTAAACCACTCAGTCCATGTTAATTTCTTACAGCAGCTTGAACTAAAACATCCATTACATATATGTGGATCTATTACATCCATTTTACACACACACACACACACACACACACACAAGCATACCTCAAAGATATTGCAAATTTAGTTCCAGACCACCACAGTAAAGCAAATATCACAATAAAGCAAGTCACACAAATGTTTTGGTTTCTCAGTGCATATAAAAGTTTACCCTACACTGTCATCTTTTAAGTATGCAATAGCATTATATCTAAAAAAAAGTACATACCTTAATTTTAAAATATTTTATTGATAAAAAATGCTAAAGGTCATCTGAGTCTTCAGCGACTAGTAATCTTTATGCTAATGGAGAACCATGCCTTGATGTTGACAGCTGCTGACAGATCGGGATGGTGGCCACTGAAGGCTGAGTTGACTATGACAATTTCTTAAAATAACACAACAACGAAGTTTGTGATTGACTCGTCTTTTCACAAAGAGTTTTCTGTAGCATGTGATGATTTTTGATAGCATTTTACCCACAATAGAATTTGTTTCAAAATTGCAGTCAGTTCTCTCAAACTCTGTCACTGCTTTCTCAACTAAGTTAATGTGATATTCTATATCCTTTGTTGTCATTTCAACACTGTTCATAGCCTCTTCTCCAGGAGTAGATTCCATTTAAATAAATTATTTTCTTTACTCATCCATAACAAGCAACTCCTCATCCATTCAAGTTTTACCATGAGATTGCAGTAATTCAGTCACAGCTTCAGGCTCTACTTCCACTTCCAGTTCTCTTGCTGTTTTAACTACATCTGCAGTTACTTCTTCCACTGAAATCTTCATCCCTAAAAGATATTCAAGATGGTCGGAATCAGCTTTTCCCAAACTCCTGTTAATGTTGCTATTTTGACCTTCTCTCATGAATCACAAATGTTCTCTTTTTAAAAAAACTTTTAAGTTCAGGGGTACTGTGCAGGTTTGTTACATAGATAAACTTGTGTCATGGGGATATGTTGCACAGATTATCTCATCAGCCAGGTATTAAGCCTAGTACCCATTAGGCTATTACCCATTAAGCCTAGTACCCATTTTTCCTGATCCTCTCCGTCCTTACACCCTAATGGCATTTGAATGATGAATTCTTTCCAGAAGGTTTTAAATTTACTTTGCCAAGACCCATCAAAGTAATCACTATCTATGGCTGGTATAGCCTTATGAAATGGATTTCTTAAAAATCAAAATTATTCCTTGATCCATGGGCTGCAGAATGGACTCTGTGTTAGCAGGCATGGAAACAACATTAATCTCCTTGTACATCTCCATTAGAACTTTTGGGGGACCAGGTACATTGTCAATGAGGTGGACTGTCAATATCTTGAAAATAATCTTTTTTTTTTCTTCTGAGCAGTAGGTCTCTACAGTGAGCTCAAAATATTCCGTAAACCATGCTGCAAAGAGATGTGCTGTCATCCAGGTTTTGTTGTTCCACTTACAGAGCATAGGCAGAGTAGATTTAGCATAATTCTTAAGGGCCCTAGGATTTTTAGAATGGTAAATGAGATGGCTTCAACTTAAAGGCAATTAGCCCCTAACAAGAGAATCAGTCTGTCTTTTGAAGCTTTGAAGCCAGGCATTGACCTCTTTTCTCTGTCTATGAAAATCCTAGATGACATCTTCTTCCAATATAAGGCTGTTTTGTGTAACCACCTTCATCAGTGATCTTAGCTAGATCTTCCGGATAACTTCTTGCAGCTTCTACATCAGCACTTGCTGCTTTACCTTGCATTTTTATGGAGATGGCTTCTTTCCTTAACTCTCATGAACCAACAGCTGCTAGCTTTAAAGTTCCCCTATGCAGCTTCTTCCCCTCTCTCAGCCTTCATACAGTTGAAAAGGCTTCGGCTTTGGCTTAAGGAAATCGTACGTCTGATTTGATCTATCCAGATCACTAAGACTTTCTCCAGATCAGCAATAAGTCTGTTTGCTTTCTTATCATTCCTGGGATCACTGGAGCAGCACTTTTAACTTTCTTCGAGAACTTTTGCTTTGCATTCACAACTTGGCGAGCTATTTGGTACAAAATGCCAAGCTCTTGGCCTATATTGACTTTCAACATGCCTTCCTCACTAAGCTTAATCATTTGTAGCTTTTGATTTAAAGTGAGAGATGTGCGACTCTTCCTTTCACTTAAACACTTAGAGGTCATTGTAGGGTTATGAATTAACCTAATTTCAATCTTGTTGTGTCTCAGAGAATAGCGAGGCCCAAGGAGAGGGAGAGAGATGAAGGAACAGCCTATTGTTGAAACATTCAGAAAACATACAATATCTATCAATTGAATTTGCCATCTTATAAGGTGAGACTTGTGGCACTCCAAAACAATTACAATAGTAACACTGATCACAAATCACTATAACAGACATAATAATAATAAAAAAGTTTGAAATATTGTAAGAAATACTTACTACATGTGACACAGATTCAAGAAGTGGTCATATGCCTTTGGAATATGATGCGCATAGACTTGCTAGATTCAGGGTTGCCACACTTTGAATTTGCAAAAAAAAAAAAAACAAAAAAAAATGCAGTGTCTGTGAAGCACAATAAAACATGGTATTTTCTTTATTCATCCAATGATGAACAATTAAATTGTTTCCATATTTTGGCTACTGTGAATAATTCTGCAATGAACATGAGAGTTCAGATATCTCTTCAACATACTAATTTTACTTTACTTTTTATATACCCAGAAATGGGGTTGCTGGATCATCTATTAGTTTTCTTTTTAACTTTTTAGAAACCCCCATACTGTTCTCCACAGCAGTGGCATGTTTTACACTCCCAACAGTGCACAAGGATTCCAATTTCTCCACATTCTCACCAATACTTATTATAATTTTTTTTTAATTATAGTGAAACTCATAGAAACAGAGAATAGAATGGTGGTTGCAGAGGCTGGTGGAGGAGGATGTGGGAAGTTGTTCACCAAGTATAAGTTTGCAAGATGAATAATAATAATGTCTAGAGATCTACTGTTCAGCACAGTACCTATTCCTTTTTTGTTTGTGTGTTAGTTTTTGGGGCAGAGTCTTGCTCTGTTGGCCAGGCTGGAGTGCAGTGGCACGATCTCAGCTCACAGCAACCTCTACCCCCTGGGTTCAAGCAATTCTTCTGCCTCAGCCTCCCTAGTAGCTGGGATTACAGGTGCCCGCCACCATACCTGGCTAATTTTTGTATTTTTAGTTGAGATAGGGTTTTTCCACGTTGGCAGGCTGGTCTCGAACTCCTGACCTCATGTGATCCACCTGCCTCAGCCTCCCAAAGTGCTGGGATTACACGTGTGAGCCACTGCACCCAGCCAGTACTTATTCTTAATAATATTGTATTGTGCACCTACAAATTTAAGAGAGCAGATCTCATGTTAAGTGTTTTTACCATCGTAAAAAGTTATTACATTAATTAATTTTAAATTATTTAAAAATGTTATTAGAACATTTGTCGAAAACCCATGGAATGTGCAACACCAAGAGTGAACCTTTAAGTAAATTATGGGCTTTGGGTATTCATGATATGTCAATGCAGCCCCAGAACTACCGGGTCCCAGGCGCTGGGCACTCCTCTACTTCTTTATCTTCGAGTGCTCACAGCATAGTCATGGCACCTCTCATTTCAAACCGCACTCACCCCTTTGATAATTTCATGCACTGTTACAGCTTCAAATTCCAAATTTAAATCTTCAGTCATGATTACCCCTCTGAACTACAGACTAGGAAATCTTATTACCTGCAAGCCCCCCATCCCCACTTGGGTGCCTAGTAGACCTGACTACACAAAGTGAACTGATGATCTGTGGCCCCCTCTCCCATCCCTGCTGAACCCTCATTCTTCCTCCTATCAGTAATGGCAACTCTGCCTTTCCAGTGCACAGACCAAAATGTGGAGTCATCTTTGACTCCCTCTCCCTTGTCTCACACCCCAAATCCAGCCCATCAAGAATTCCTGTTGAGTCTGTCTTAAAAGTAGATCTGGAATCCACTCCTTTCTCATCACCTCCACTGCTCACCAATCTGGTTTAAGCCACTCTTGTCTCTCATCTGGACGGTTGCCATCACCTCCTAAGTGACTGCTCTGCTTCTGTTCTTGCTGTCTCAAGATGTTGGTCGGAACATATTATTCTTCTACTCAAAACCCACCTCACACAGAGTGAAAGAAAAGTCTTTACAATCATCTACAAAGGCCCTACGAGATCAACCTACCCATCTCCCCAAAACTGCGCTTACCCTCCAACCTCATCTCCTACCAGGACTGCCTTACTCACTCTGCTCCAGCCATGCTCGTTTTTTTTTTGTTGTTGTTATTGTTCTGTTTCTGAAATATGTCAGACATGCTTCTCTGCAGGGCTTTTGCTCTCTCCTCTCCCTCTTTCTGAGTTCCCCTTACCACAGATATTCACATCTGGCCTCAGATATTCATGCGGCCAGTTTATTCCCTCAAGAATGTGTTCAAGGCCGGGCAAGGTGGCTCACGTTAGTAATCCCAGCACTTTGGGAGGCCGAGGCAGGCAGATCACGAGGTCAAGAGTTTGAGATCAGCCTGGTCAACATGGTGAAACCCTGTCTCTGCTAAAAATACAAAAATTACCCGGGCATGGTGGCGCATGCTTGTAGTCCCAGCTACTTGAGAGGCTGAGACAGGAGGATGACTTGAACCTGGGAGGTAGAGGTTGCAGTGAGCTGAGATCGTGCCACTGCACTCCAGCAAGGGCAACAGAGTGAGACTCCATCTAAACAAACAAACAAACAAAAAACAACAAAAAAAAGAATGTGTTAGAATGTTCCCTTCTCAATGAGGCTTTCCTGGATCACATTATTTATTTAATTGGCAGCCTCCAGGGTTTATCCTCCTTCATCATTTCATTTTTCTTCGAAGTATTGATGCCTTCTTGGAGTACAGTTATTCATTGTATTTATTGTCTCTCTCCCCCAGCTAGAAGGTAGGGCGTGAAACTTGTGAGGGTACGTGATTTTCACCCCTGCAGCTGTATCCCCCAGTGCCTAGAACACATGGTAGGCACTCCACCGATACAAGAATGGATGGATTAGTGAATGAAAGCATACATTCCCTCTGAAGTGATAGTTCTTCCTCATGCAAATGAGGAATAAGTATTTAACTGCTCTTGAAGACCTTTCCAATGCTAAGAAAAAAAAAATTAAGCCAGAATCTCTAAAAGGATTATTGTTGTAAATATAACCAACGTATTATGCTGCAGCTTGAAATGTAAGATAAACACTATTTTAACAGAAAGAAAGCTATTTACTTGCACTAAACTCTTGCTTACCTAGGTGCCGAAGGGTAACTGAAGGGGCACATGCCCTCTGTAGAAGCTGAAAGGCAAGAGAAGTCTTATTTTTGAGTCAATGGCTTGATTATGTCAATTTGTCATATTTCTACTTTTATTACTCACTGAATGAAAAATGAGCTGAAATATTTAGCTTTGTAATTCCTTGCACTGAGGAAGTTTTAAAATTTAGTAAGAAATGTGTCTTGATTTTTTAAAGCTCTCCATATATATAGAGTTGAATTCAGATTGGAAGGAATTTCAGTGATGCTATTAAGAATTGGTAAGCAATGTGATCTGGTGGAAAGGAATTTTTGTTTGCTTTTTTTCGGGTTTTTCCCCTTCTACCTTTGCCAATTATTTGCGGTGAAATTTCAAGGAACTCTCATTACTTTTCTGTTTTCAGGCTGAGAAATATGAAGAAGAAAAATTACTACCCTTTTACAAGAATATTGTAATGTTTTATAAACTAATGTCAGTTAAGGTAAAAGTACTTTAAAATCTGAGAAAGAATTCACAATGTATTTATTTTTATTTTTTAGAAACAGGGTCTCGTTCTGTCACCTAGCTCACAGCAGCCTTGAACTCCTGAGCTCAAGGAATCCTCCTGCCTCATCTTCCCAAGTAGCTAGGACTATAGGCACGCGCAACCACACCCAACTCATTTTTTTTTTACTTTTTGTAGAGACTGGATCTCGCTGTGTTGCCCAGGCTGGTCTTGAACTCCTAGCCTCTGGAAATCCTTCTGCCTTAGCCACCCAAAGAGCTGGAATTACAGGTATGAGCCACCGTGCTTAGACATTTTCATAGTTTAAGTTTAAGGTGGTATTATACATTCACCAGGTGAATGGAAAGGTACTTTTTGAGTCTAATAACATGAACACAATGATCAAAGACTTCTGCTGGGAACGTCTCCACCATATGCCACCCTTGTCCACAGGGAGGCCTGAATCCATCTCCAAATCTGTGCAGTTTACAAAATTTTTTATAAAAATGCAAGGTATTATATTATTATTTTTTTCTTATAGTCAGACAAGTTTAATGAAAAGTTTTGAAAATATGGAAAGCCTCAGTTTGCTTTTTTCACATACTTCTTATAATGTCTGAACTGTTCATCTACTATAGCAACCATTCTTTTGACTAAATGCACTTTCTCTTTTTTTTTTTTTTAATTATTTACTTTAAATTCTGGGATACATGTGCTGAACGTGCAGGTTCGTTACATAAGTATACATGTGCCATGGTGGTTTGCTGCACCTGTCAACCCATCATCTAGGTTTTAAACCCTACTTGCATTAGGTATTTGTTCTAATGCTTTCCCTCCCCTTTCACCCCACCCCCACCCCCTCCCTGTGTCCATGTGTTCTCATTGTTCAACTCCCACTTATGAGTGAGAACATGCAGTGTTTGGTTTTCTGTTCCTGTGTTGGTTTGCTGAGGATGATGGTTTCCAGCTTCATCCATGTCCCTGCAAAGGACATGAACTCATTCTTCTTTAAGGCTGCATAGTATTCCATGGTATATATGTGCCACATTTTATTTATCCAGTCTATCATTGATGGGCATTTCGGTTGGTTTCAAATCTTTGCTATTGTAAATAGTGCTGCAATAAACATATGTGTACATATGTCTTTATAGTAGAATATTATATCATTATAATATTATATTATTAAATTAAATTATTTTCTACTTTAGAAGAACTCCTTGATAGACAATGGACCTCAACATTTATGCAACACTTTATGTTATATTAATATCTTTCATGCTTGAGAGAATCAAGAGCAATAATGACTGTGTTGGCCTAAATTTTGGGAAAGCATTTTTTTTTTTTTTTGAGACGGAGTCTCACTCTGTCGCCCAGGCTGGAGTGCAGTGGCGCAATCTCCACTCACTGCAAGCTCCGCCTCCCAGGTTCACGCCATTCTCCTGCCTCAGCCTCCCATGTAGCTGGGACTACAGGTGCCCGCCACCACACCTGGCTAATTTTTGTATTTTCAGTAGAGACGGGGTTTCACCATGTTAGCCAGGATGGTCTCGATCTCCTGACCTCATGATCTGCCTGTCTCGACCTCCCAAAGTGCTGGGATTACAGGCGTGAGCCACCGCGCCCAGCAGCATTTTAAACTGTAAGTAATTTGCACAGATGTGAGATGCTATCATAATACAATTCTGTGAAGCAGGCATGACATATTCCCATATCTTACACAAGGATATTGAGGGTTCACAAGGTTGAGATGTGTGTGAAGTCACATAGCTGGCAAGTGGAATAGTGGAGATTCTAAATCAGTCCTCTTGATCCCTCCCCCATTCTCTTCCCATTACTCATGAAAGGTGGTTCAGGTGTCAGGAGTGGGGCATATTTACAGTACTATTTTTTATTTTTATTTTTTGAGATGGCATCTCACTTTGTTGCCCAGCCTGGAGTGCAGTGGCATGATCTCAGCTCACTGCAACCTCCGCCTCCTGGGTTCAAGCAATTCTCCTGCCTCAGCCTCCTGAGTAGCTGGGATTACAGGCTTGTGCCATCATGCCCAGTTAATTTTTGTGTTTTTAGTAGAGACAGGGTTTTACCATGTTGGCCAGGCTGGTCTCAACTCCTGACCTCAGGTAATCTGCCCACTTTGGCCTCCCAAAGCGCTGGGATTACAGGAGTGAGCCACCATGCCCGGCCTTACAGTACTATTTATATTGATAAAATATTATCCTGTTTTTTCTATCAGAATTTTAAATATTTCAAAAGGAAAATCTGAAAAAAATTAACATGTACTATTTGGTGTTCTTGAAAAACCATCTTTTCATGCCCTTCAAGAGAAATGAACATAGATCTTATACAGATGCACAAATTCCAATGGAAATGTTTTAAAATAACTTGTGTTATTAGAAAGTATGATTATACTCTAAGATCTCTGAAACCATGTATCTTCAAATCCCCCATTATCTGGTAAATAATAGGCACTCAATAGATGTTTTTGAATGTACAAATGAATAAGCGCAAGTATTTCTGTATTCATTATTTGCGTAAATGTATCTTTTCCATGTGCTAGCCTATATTGTTCGTTATCTTTGCTTGAGTGCCTATCTGGCCTTCCTAACTAGATTTTCATTTTTGAGGCCAGGAACACTGTCCTGTTCTTGGTATTTCCGTCCTTGGGGAGCATTGTGCACACAGCATGTTTATAGTGAACATTGACTCGAAATGGAAAGAGAGATGAGTATCCGCCTCTGACCCCTCATAGGCACTTCCTCGGATGCTCCCAGCCTCCCCGCTACCTTTAGGACTCTTTGCAGCTTGTTTTCTCACACAGCAGCCATGTCCACCAGCTCAGATGGGGCTCCACCAGCAGCCCCAACATTGCAGACTTCCCAGGGGTGGACCTTGTGCTACCTTCCCGGTGTTGATCCCCTCCTGCCTCCGAGGCCTGGGAGGTGGAAGGACCCACGTGGTACCAAAGTCCAGTGCAGGCGGTTAACATACTTGGGCCAAACCTTCATAGACAGGAGCTAGGAGCTGTGCATGCATTCTTCTCCTTCCCTCCCCTTCCCAGTTGGAGACTGTAGTTCATGGGATTTTCAGAAGATGCTTCTGTGAGATGAAGCAGTCCATTCTGACAGCATCCTCTCAGATCAGCTCTCCATCTTCCTTTCTTCGTGCTCTCTTTCCATCCTCTTACTACCCTAGGACTATACTCCCTAATAAAGTGGCTACTCAAACGCTTTGATCTCGGTCTCTGCTTTCTAGGGAACCCTGGCCAGGACACTATTTTGAGCAGTGCTGACAGTGGTTCCCTTTGGTTTGTGGGGTAAGGGAGTGGGAGGCAGCTTGTGATGGATTTCTAGGGGGTTGACTCCTGGCAGCCTTCTCTCCTCCTTCTGGAAACTGGTCCCCTCTCACAAGCCTATCTCAGGGGCTTCTGCTTTCTTCTATGGTCCCACCTCTCAGGCCCCTGCAAAATGAGTCATGCACCTAATTTGAGCTGTTGACTCTTAATCCTGCTCCCACCCCCATGGCACTTGATTGGTCTAGGGTTGGCCCAAGCCGAGTCCTTCCTGTTATTTTCTTTTGTTTGTTTTATTTAGTTCTGAGGAGAGTAGTCCCTTTCTCCTGTGGCAGAAGCATGAGATGTAAAATCAGGGAGCGTGTTTCATGAAGTAGAGGAAGCTGGTCAGTAGTAAGAACTAAGGAAGGCAACACACAGAGGGAAAGGAAATGAGAGGCAGAGGAAACATGAAAGGTATTGACTGGTACAAATCCCAGTTGTCCTTTGTGCTGATGAAGGCATAGTCCCTAGGCCAAACATCGGTGATTGTCCCACTCCCTATTTTGTTTGCTACTAGATTCTATATTTTGTTTAGGGCAGAAATGAGCCATTATGACAATCCTGCTTTCCTTTGGCAGGCACACAGTTTCCCAGAGTCATATGACCCTGTTCTATCCAATAGAAAATGTCCTGGAAAGCTCTCCTTTCGTGATAAGATTGGCATAAGAGGAGAGTTACCTGGTGCTGCTTCTTTCTCTGTCTAAAACATGGATGAGATGGCTGGAGCCACAGCAGCCACCCTGCAACAGAAGGCCACCAGCATGAAGGTGTGCCTTAGCAAGGCTGCGCTATGATAACAAGGTTCCAGAGCCTGGGTGGCTTATAAAATACAGAAATTTATTTCTCACAGTTCTAGAAGCTGGAAGCCTGAGATCAGAGTGCCACAATGCCTGGGTTCTGGTGAGGGCCCACTTCTGGGTTCCACACTGCTGACTTCTCATTTTATTCTCACATGGCAGAAGCAGGGTGACAGAAGTCTTGGGGGTATCTTCTACAAGACCACTAATCTCATTCACAAGGGCTCCACCCCCTCGTGACCTGATTACCTCCCAGAGGTCCCACCTCCTATACCATCATCTTGGGGGTTAGGATTTCAACATAGGAATTTTGGGGGTACAGAAACATTCAGCCCATAATAGAGTGAAAAGCCAGTACTCTAAGGATGTTGGACTAGAAAGAAGAAATAACCATGATCTTTCATGATGTGGTCGAGCTGTGGGAACCAACCCTGAGATAACTTAATATTCAAACTTCTGATTAAGCAGGCAACATGTAGTTTTAATTAGGTGTTCTTTCTTCCTGGCAGTTGAATCTGTCTTAACAGAACATAATAGAGTAGAAATAACCTAGAATTTGTCGTCTGGCTGTTAGAGATGTGGAAGTTGTCCTGGGTCCCAAGACACACTGAAGAGAGTTGGGAGAAAGGTCCGGAAACAGCATGGTAGGCTGTGATCTGGTGGTGGTGTTGGTGGTGATAGTGACGATAGTGAGAGTGGTGGTGATGATGGTGGTGGTGTTGGTGGTGATAGTGACGATAGTGAGAGTGGTGGTGATGATGGTGAGGTGAGGTGGGTGGTGGTGGCGATCCTGCTGGTAGTGGTAGTGCTGGTGGTGCTAGGAATGACAGTGGTGGTGTGTTTATTATGGCCCAGTGGGTTCACCAAAGTGATCTGGCTCCATCTTAAAGTGCTGGCTTTAAATGAATGACTGAACATAGGAGCCCAAATGCTGGGTCTCAATATTTTTACAGGTTTTAGAAATGGATAGAAAATTAAATCATCAGCAAAAGATTCATAATAACAAAAGTAGTATTTTTTGTTTGTTTTTGTTTTTTTGAGATGGAGTTTCACTCTTCTGGCGCAGGATGGAGTGCAGCAGTGGTACAATCTCGGCTCACTACAACCTCCGCCTCCCTGGTTCAGGAGATTCTAAATCAGGTCCCTTGACCCCTCCCCCATTCTCTTCCCATTACTTGTGAAAGGTGGTTCAGGTGTCAGGAGTGGGGCATATTTACAGTACTATTTTTTATTTTTATTTTTTGAGATGGCGTCTCACTTTGTTTCCCAGACTGGAGTGCAGTGGCACGATCTAGGCTCACTGCAATCTCCGCCTCCTGGGTTCAAGCAATTCTCCTGCTTCAGCCTCCCAAGTAGCTGGGATTGCAGGCATGCACCACCATGCCCGACTAATTTTATATTTTTAGTAGAGACAGGGTTTTATCACTTTGGCCAGGCTGGTCTTGAACTCCTGACCTCAGGTAATCCGCCCACCTCGACCTCCCAAAGTGCTGGGATTATAGGCGTGAGCCATCGCACCCAGCCACAAAACTACTTTTAAATGACTTTCTTTTAATTCAGGAAATTGGTGAATTAACTGGAAGTCCCAGAACAACAAAGATCTGTTTTGTGTTAGACACCAGTCGGCTGCTTTTCTTACACCCGCATTCTTTGTTATTCTTTCTCTCTCTTGCCTCGTTTTACTTACTCTCCTTTTCTCTTTCTCTTTATCAAGTAATGAGAAATAAACTGATGTCAATAAAATTTGCCCCCATCTCACCTCCTTGATCAATATGTGTTCCATCCCGGTCAGAGAGTCTTGTGGGTTTTAGCTGGGAAGGCCCCCACCTCAGTCTGTTCTCACAAGTTCCATTCTTCTGTGCTTCAGCTGAGATGTTAATATTATTTGAGCTTCTACAGGCTGAGAAGTAGCTATTATCTCAATATGACAGTAAAACAGTTGATTACTTCCTGAAGTACCTCTTTAAATCAAGAATCCCCCTAATAAAACCTTTTAAACATTCTTTTAAATTATAGAATGTGAACCAGCCAGTCTCTATACACCATGGAGCCCCCTCCTAGGCTTAATCCTGAAAAGCCCCCTTTCTCCCTGAATGGCAGGAGGTCAGAGAATGCAGATGCAGTGACAGTGGCCAAGGGGTCTGTGAGAAGCCAAGGGCCTGCCTCAAACTCGGCTACCAGCTGCACGACCTGGGATGGATTGCTGGTTATCTCTCTGTTCCTGCTTCCTACCTAGAGCTCGACATAGCAAAAATGCCTCCATGACATCAAATAGCAAAGAGCTATGAAGGGAAGGTGCTTATGGAAGTTCCACGTCTAATTGTTCTATTTGGATTATATTTTGTTTTAATCATTTAAACTAAAAAACTAAGCCAAACTGCTTATAGTTGGCCAGAGTGAAAACTCACAGGCTTTTCCATCATTCTTGTGTCAAACATTCGCATCTGATAGTGCTTTAATAATGCATATTCTGGCCGGGCGCGGTGGCTCACACCTGTAATCCCAGCACTTTGGGAGGCCGAGGCGGGCAGATCACGAGGTCAGGAGTTCGAGACCATCCTGACCAACATGGCGAAACCCCGTCTCTACTAAAAATACAAAAATTAGCCGGGCATGGTGGTGGGCACCTGTAATTCCAGCTACTTGGAAGGCTGAGGCAGGAGAATTGCTTGCACCCGGGAGGCAGAGGTTGCAGTGAGCCAAGATCATGCCATTGCACTCCAGCCTGGGCGACAAGAGCAATACTCCATCTCAACAACCACAACAACCACAACAACAACAACAACAACAACAAAGCGTATTTTTTCTCTGTCTTTAGGCCTGATGGCTTCTGCCATTGTGAGTGCTGCATTTAGTATCTGGCTCCCAGCACAGCAGTCACACCCACAGATTTCCCATGGAGGGGTCTGCTTATGTCACTGTGGAGGGGTGTCTTCCATTTGAGACCATTTTATCTGATTGTGGTTGGCAGAAAAAAAGCAGAATTTGATCCTTGCTGAAGGGATTTTTACTGGTTCACACTGAAATGTTAATTCTGCATAAACCATTAATTTATAAAACCTTTCAGTGTACTTTAAACTCTTCTTTTGGAGGTAAAGTCATCCTGCCACCTCCTTTCGGTTTTTCAGAGCTAGATAAACTGTTATCATTGGCAAGATAATGTAGGCTCCCTTGAGCGTATTTGGTATTTTTTCTTCACGGGTGCTATGGTCTGAATTTTTGTGTCTGCTCCCTAAAATTTCTATGTTAAAATCCTAACCCCCATCCTAAATTTATATGTTGAAAACCTAACTCCCAAGGTGATGGTATTAGGAGATGGGCCTTTGGAGGGTGATTAAGTCATGGGGGTGGAGCCCTCATGAACAGGATTAGTGCCCTTATAAAGGAGGCCCCAGAGAGTCTGTCTACCACTTTCTCCATGTGAGGACATAGAGGGAAGGTGCCATCTATGATCCAGGAAGGAGGCCCTCACCAGACACTGAATGCCGGTCCCTTGATCCCCGATTTCGCTGCCTCCAGGACTGTGAGTAATACATTCCTGTTGTTTATAAGCCACCTAGTTTACGTTATTTTGCTCTAGCAGTCTGAATGGACTAAGACAGTGAGTATGCATGCAAATGTAATCCTTCCTTATCTAGTGTAAAATACTCTCTACAACATCTATGTTAACTAGAATATTTGAAAATGAGAAATGAAATATTCATAATATAAAGCCTACAGCCCTGCATTTTAAAATATTTTGGCATATTTTGGGAACTTAACCAATGAGATGAACTTGCTGAAAATCAACATTTCAGTGTTTATTGAGTACGTGGGAAGGGAAGCCCCGCCTCTTATTCCATTGTCCACTGGAACGCTTGCTCCACACCGCCAGGGCAGGGCGTGTCTGGTTAGCCAGAATTGTGTCTGGCACCTGACTCCCCCTTAAAGTGGCTAAGCTTTTCTCAATTCTGGGACAAAATCCCTGTCCTATGACCACATTACACACAGACCACATATGTGATGGGAAGTAAAATTTTAATGGCTCTAAGAAGTTGTTCAGGAGGTTGGAAAAGGAATATAACTTTAAACAAACAATATTCTCTTTACTTATAGAAACTAGTGTTGGAGGAACCTGGGCCCAAAGACAGGTCCTCCTGTGATGTTAAAGGTGGAGACCAGATGAGTGAGTCCTTGGTCTGACAGATCACCTCAGTGAATTTCAAGAGTGTGGAAGGGCAGGCATAGTGCTTAGTTTAGGGTCCACTGCGGTGCAAAGCTTACCTGAGGCAGAGGATGAACTAGTGACTTTGGATGTCAGCAGCCAGTAGGTAGTGAGAGAGAAAAGGGAACACAAGAGGGAAAGTGGCTTGAAAGATGGCAACAAATTGGGCCCAAAGGGACAAAATTGGCTAACAAAAATGTCAGGGGATGGCAATGGATTTTGAGGACAGCTATGTCTAACAACATTTTATTGCACTGCTAATTCATTCAGCAGACCTTTATTGAGTACGTATTATTTGTCAGGCCCTGTGTTAGGCATAAGGAATACAACAGCTAGTTGCAAAAAGAAAAATCCAATATCCCTACTTTCCTGGGGCTTACTCTCTAGAGGGGAGCAGGATATTAACTAAATAAGTGCACTTGGATTATAAGTTATGATTAGGATCTGAAAAGAAATGAACAATGTGAGGACCTTCTCTAGGCTGGGGAAAAGGGAAGGGGAGAGCAAGGCAGGGATCTTATGAGGAAGTGACTCCTGAGCCCAGGGATGAAGAATGAGCCAGAGTTGTATATGCAAGACATGGGGAAGAGAACATTTCAGAGAGAGGCAAGGAGGAAGAGCAGCAGGCACCAGCAAGAGCAGAGTGAACAAGGAGGATGGCGCCAACTGAACCTACTGGGCTACCCAGAGATGAGATCACAGAGGGCCTTGTAATTTTTGCTAAACAATTTTTTATTTTCCTGTAAGTGAAATGGAAACTTCTGAAAGCTTTTCGATAAGGGAAGGGCATGGTCCAATTTGAGTTCCTAAGGACTCACTCTGTCTCCTTTATGGAGAATAGATTGAAAGGGGGTAAGAATAGGATTGGAAAGACCAGCCTTATGGTTAATTTTGTGTGTCCACTTGACTGGGCTAAGGAATGGCCAGATAGCTGGTACTATATCATTTGGGGGTGTGCCAGTGAGGGTGTTTCCAGAAGAGATTAGCATTTGAATTCACAGACCGAGCAACAAAGATTTGTTCTCATGAATGTGGATGGGCATCCTCGAACCCATTGAGAGCCTGGACAAGACAAAAAGGCGATCCAGTTCACTCTTTTTCTGAGGCGAGACATCCAGCTTCTCCTGTCCTCGGATACTAGAGATCCTGGTTGGGGGCCTTTAGATTCAGACTGGGGCTTACACCACTGACTCTCCTGCTTCTCAGGACTTGGGCTTAAATTGGAACTGTACCACCAGCTTTCCTGGTTCTCCAATTTGCAGATGGCAAATCGTGGGACTTCTCAACCCCCCATAATAGCATGAGCCAGTCTTTTACAGTAAATCTCTCTCTCTATATATATATACACATACATACATACATACATCCTAATGATTATACTCTTATTGATTTTATATATATATATATCCTTTCTATCTATATATAGATAGATATCTCTTCTCTCCCTCTCTCTCTCTATATATCCTATCAATTATACTTCTATTGATTTTATATATATATCCTGTCTCTCTATATATGTAGAAATAGATGCACATCTCCTCTCTCTGTCTCTCTCTCTCCATATATATATAAGTACACACACACACACATACGCACAAAGAGAGAGACATATAGCTAGCTAGTCAGCTGGATAGATAGATAGATAGATGGACGGACGGATGGACGGACAGACAGATAGATAGATAGATAGATAGATAGATAGATAGATAGATAGATGGACGGACGGACGGACAGACAGACAGACAGATAGGTAGATAGATAGATAGATATAGCGAAAGACATATATACATCTCCTATTGATTCTGTTTCTCTGGAAGACCCTAAGTAATACAACCAGGTGAAAGACAACTGCAGAAGCCCAGGCAAGAATGATGACAGAATGGACAGAGGTGTTGCAGTAGAAATGGAGAGGAAGCACAGGGCTACACATATGTTTAGGCACGACCACAAGAAGTGAGTCAGAATAGCTGCCTCACATCTTCATGAGTGCCTGCAGCATCTCCTCTACAGAATCTGGCTGAGGAGGTGTGCAGTACGTTAATCGCTAGCACGCTGAGTAGAGGAGAGACACCAGGCATCAGTCTGGGCATCCAAATAGTGAGTAAGGAAGTAAGTTATTTCCTTTTGGATGAACCACTGCTCGTGGGAACCATTGCCCTCATGATTATTTCTTTTCAGAACAGGTGCACGCAGACAATGCCTTTTGTTTGGTTGGTAGATCCCTTTCTATTGGCTCTGTTTCCAGCTGCTCTGTTGGCCTGGCTGACATTTTGCCTTACACCTTTTCATGAGCCACCCATGTTTGAGTGCTGTTTTTCATGCCAGCATGTGTATGTCTGTTTTCCCAGCAGCCCCCGTGTGGCCCCCTTCCTCCTCACCATGTGTCAGGGTTCCCTTGCTGTATCTATTCCGAGAAGTCTGAAAAATTCTATGGTTAGAGTTTGGAGTTAAAAGGAGGGAGAAGATAGAGCGAGGCTGTGAAAATACCGTGCTAATAGTAGCAGAAATGTAAATGAAAAACACTTACCGAGAGATGCCTTTTATAGCATCTACATTATTATACTAACAGAAGTAAATTGTATTTTGATTGTGGCCGGTTGAAAACCACATCCTCCATGTATGAAGTATATAATCAGCTTAATCAGTTGCTGATCCCAGGACAATTTCATCCCAGTATATTGGGAGAGTGCAAATAACATAGAGTTTATTCCATTCTTCTTAGTAATTTAAATGTCACTTTGTTAAATGAACTTGAAGACAGATTTGCATTACTTGAATTCAGTGTTTCCAATAATAATGTAACACTTTTCCTCCTCCCAGTACTAAAGCAATAGCTTAATATAAAAAGCAAGTGGTTAAATTCAAAACATTTTCCCACATGAGTGTCTTTTACTGCTATAATTTTTTTTGTTGTTTATGGTGTCAAATTTATTTTAAAAATCTTGCTAAAGATGCCAGTTATTAGGCGATTGTCTGTCAACTTCAAACCCACTTCTATGTAGTTTTGTGTTGCTGGGGCTGGGACTCTGCAAACCACACTTTACCTTGCCAGAGACTTCGCTGATGGACTTTGCCGATAGATGATGCTAGAGGGAGGTTGTGCTTTGGAGGTGAAAAGGGGACCTGGCTCCTTCCTGTTTCCTTCTAGTTTGCTTCCTGTTCCTGCCATGTCATTTCAGCCTCATCTCTTCACGCAGGCAGCAGCAGTTCATTGCAGTAGTAACAGCCGGACCTAGTTTGCAGCTTTTCCAGCACTCAGAACCAGCTTCATCTTGCCCTGTGAGAGATGCCTGCACCAGTCAGCTGGTGCCCCTCCTCAGAAGTCTGCATCCCAGCGCTGTGGGGCCTCTTCTTCAAGCTTCTAAGCTTCAATAACCTCCACCTCTAGTCCTAGGGGAGGGAGCTGCTTCCTGCTGTTGTTACCTCTGTGATATCTTAGTGTTCCCTTTTTGCTTTTTCAGTTCCTCAGTTTCTAGTTAACGGGTCTTTATGCTAAATGGTCTCTGTTAAAATAGCTGGTGTGGCTTCAGTCTCCTGGCTGGACACTGAATGATATGCAAGGTACCCTGAAGCCACTATGAATGACTGACACTTGTGTGACTTTCCAGCCTCTCTGAGAATTCTGAGCTGCATTGAACAAGACTTAGTGTTGCTGGGCTGTAAATGCCCCAGTTTCATGGCGATGAACACCCACTGCAGCCTAGTGCAACTGGTACTGCTGAAAACCTCTGGTCCTGCCAACTTTGTTTTATGCAAAAGTCCACGCAATAAAGACATTTGGAGAAAAAAGAGAAATCGAAGCCATAAAAGTAGCACTTGCCAGTTTTTCCAGCTGACGTCCACTGAAAATTCTTATCTAGAAGATTAGAAGGATTTATTTCCCTAAAGGGAGTTGATAAAATAAAAGAATTTTAAGTTCTGGGCTTGCATCCCTGTAGCTCAAAGCTGTCATTAGACTTCTTGTGGCCAGGGTGACAATATGGTAGTCAGGGAACTACCCTCAGCTGTTAAGTCCTTTTATTCTTCATTTGCAAACACCCTGACAACAAAATGCTGAAAAGGAGCTTATAACAAAACCATGTAGGAGATAGCATGGATGTGGGGTCAGAGGCCAGCATTTCTGTTCCTGTAAGGGGAGTGATCTGGGGGAGTTACGTTCCAGCTTCCTCATCTCGAAAAACACAACGGTGATTTCTGCCCTGGATGGCTCTTTTGAGAATTAAACAAAATAATATTTGTAATGAAGTGAGCCAGGGCTTGGTATCCAACAGGTGTGTGATGATGTGGGCAGCCTTTCCACTCCCGCCAATGTCTGCTCTCTTAAGTCCTTGTTGGGCTAAGTACTCCTAAGTCCCAGTTGGGCTAAGTACTCCTAAGTACCCCTAAGTCCCAGTTGGGCTAAGTACTCCTAAGTAATCCTAAGTCCCAGTTGGGCTAAGTACTCCTAAGTAACCCTAAGTCCCAGTTGGGCTAAGTACTCCTAAGTAACCCTAAGTCCCAGTTGGGCTGACTCCTCCTCAAAAGCACAACCTGCCACCTTGGTGTAAAGATGAGGTGCAGGCTCCTGTCATGGGATAGGAGTCACAGTTGTTTCTTGCTTTTAGTTTCTAGTTTAGCACCACCTCCACCGACCTGCCACCCCCCCTCATTACCACATCCACACTGTCATGCAACAAATAGAGCCAAGACATATGGTGTACAATTTATATAGCTGGTTTCACGTTCTACCGACCCTGTTTTGTTTTGTTTTTGTTGTTGTTGTCATTGTTGTCATTTTGAGATGGAGTCTTGCTCTGTCGCCCAGGCTGGAGTGCAGTGGCACCATCTCGGTTCACTGCAAGCTCCGCCCCCTGGGTTCACAACATTCTCCTGCCTCAGCTTCCCGAACAGCTGGGACTACAGGTGCCCACCATCACTCCCGGCTATTGTTTTGTAATTTTTAGTAGAAACAGGATTTCACTGTGTTAGCCAGGGTGGTCTCGATCTCCTGACCTCGTGATCTGCCCACTTTGGCCTCCCAGAGTGCTGGGATTACAGACGTGAGCCACTGCACCCGGCCCCGACCCTGTTTTTAATAGTTTCCCATTTCTTTGCTTCCTCTGGGACATTAGGGAGTTATGTCAGAGTGTGGCCGAGAGAATTTAAATCATGTGAAGCTTCTCTCTTGATGTAGCACTTGCTGCTCTATTTATATGGATGGAGACTCACTGCTTTGGGACCACAGGGATGTGGGCTCTGTACCCCCTCCAGGCATTTGAGAGGTCTCCAGGCCTCCCCAGGTATCTTTGGTGTCACCCAGAAAGGAAATGGGTCATTCCTTCCCAATCTAGTTCACTTAGTCCCAGAATGATTGAAACGAAACTGAAATCAAATCCCTCTCTTGCTTAAAAGCCTCAATGACTCCTCATTATCTACAGGATAATAGCTTAGCGGCCACCTAATCTTCCAAGATGCCCCTTTCATCGAACCACGTCTCCTGGTAGCCACGCCCTTGTATAGCGCCCTCAGCATTGAATGTGGGCTGGCAGAGAGGCTTTCAAGTCTAGGGCATGGGACTTCGCAGCTTCTGTCCTGTTCCTTGCAACTCTCACTTTGGAGAAGCCAGCTACTGTGAAAAAGCCCAGTTAGCCTGATACCTCCATGCTGTGAGGAAGGCAGGGGTAGCCACATGGAAGGCACAGAGTCTGCATGGAGATGGAGAGAAGCCAGCTGTCCCTCTGTTCCAGTCCAGCCTTCACATGACTCCAGCCCTGCCACCCACTGAGTGCATTTGTACGAGACACCCCAGTGAGACCAGCAGAAGAACGCCTCGGTGGGGCCCAGTCAGACAGTGGTTGAAGCTGGAACAGTGAGGAGCTGGAGCAGGTGGAGACTGGCCACATCCCTGTCTTCACAATGTCGCAGCTTCACCGTGTGTTCACCCCAGGTGGGCTACGTTGGGCTTCCTCCAATCATGTGGTGGCTTCCAAGAGCGAGTGACCTAAGAAGCAGGAATTGGAAGTTGACAGTTCCTTGGGCCTTCCCAGGCTTACAAACCAACATGGCATCACTTCTGTCATATTCTATCAGTCAAGCAGTCACAAGATCCAGGCTCAAGGACAGGAGACTCAGACATGCTCTCTCGAGGGGAGAAGTCTCAAAGAATTCAGAGACCACGTTACAAAGTGTTTCAGTCCTATCTCTGGCCAAAAATTACTTATCTTTCTCTCGTGTGCAAAGTACACTCACCCTTTTTCTTCCTTGCACACATTCCTACCATTGCAGGCACGATACTGTTTTAATTAGTCATTTACATGTTTGCCTGCATTTTGAACTTCCCTAGAAACAGATAGGGTGTCAAATTCATCCTTAATTCCCTTGTGCCTGCTATGCTTATTACACAGCATATAATATTACCCAGTGAAGGATGAACCACTAGGCCGGGCATGGTGGCTCCTGCCTGTAATCCTAACCCTTTGGGAGGCCGAGGCAGGTGGATCACCTGAGGTCAGGAGTTTGAGACCAGCCTGGCCGACATGCTGTCTCTACTTAGAAAAATACAAAAAATTAGCCAGGTGTGGTGGCAGGCACCTGTAATCCCAACCACTTGGGAGGCTGAGGCAGGAGAATCACTTGAACCTGGTGAGGTGGAGGTTACAGTAAGCCAAGATCACACCACTTCACTCCAGCCTGGGCTAAAGCGCAAGACTCTGTCTCAAAAATAAAAAAAATAAATAAAAAGGATGAACCACCATAAACTACACTGTGCACACGTACAGTCAATGGATTGTGATGAACATGAATTGAGAAAGTAGAATATCAGCTAATGGTTGGACTGAACATTGTATTGAATGACACGTTACCGAAACAGCTATCTCCCTCTTCTCAAGTCTATTCAAATCATTCTGAAAATTAAAAATAATTTTTTAAAATTTAGAAGTAGAAATGGAACCAGCAGAAGGCTACTCATAGTGTTGCTAGGGGAGCAAATAATATTAACATTTGTTATTCCGTCCTATCTGCCCACTCATGTTTTATCTTTATTTTTGCCTTCCTTTTCTACTGAGCTGGGTCAGGTGAGAGCAGGAGTCAGGCTGTGGCCTTCCTCAGTTGACAGTTAAATCACCAGTTCTTCTTTTTCTCTTACTGAAAGCACTTTGACCCAACCTGTCAGAAATATAAGCCAAGGCAGTAGGTCAGTACTGCCCTGAGCCATCATGAACCCTTGTCCATGGGAGAGAGGAGAATTGGGGAGCAGAAAAATGGAGAAAAGTTTCAATTGAGATTCAAAAAAATCTAGGAGACATTCCCATGGTCACTGGATCTTTTCTCAATTTGCAGCAAAGGGAGAAGTTTTGAGCTCCAAATGTTGTGATGTTTGTCCCACATCTGAACCTGGAAAGAAACTAGTTCCTGCCTCAGTCCGTTTGTGTGGAACCTGGTGCAGGATTGAAGTTACAGGAGGGTGCTCCTGGAAGGGAGTAAGGATTCAGTGATGAGGATCTAGGGCTAGCCAAGAGAGGGAAAACCGTCATTTTATTCACCAACATCTATGTACAACCTGCCCTGTGCCAGGCACTGAGCTAGGCCCTAGGAATACGATGGAGCACTAGACAGTCAGGGTTCCCATCCTTGGGGAGCTTACATTTCAGTGAGGGGGGCACACATGTTTTAAGCTAAAAATCCGCATGATACTTATAAAGGAATCAACAAGGAGATATCATGGAGAGTCAGTGGACAGGACAGTATTTTAGGCAACATGGTCAAACTCTTCTGAGGATGAAATATTACAGTTAAAACATGAGGGGTGAGGAGGAGGCAGCCAGAGAGAGCTCTGGAGGAGGAGATGCAGCACCTGGTAGGTCCTAGGTACCTGACAGAGGTGGACAGAGTGAGATCCTGCAGCCTTCACGAGACAGCTTGAGGGGTATTTTAAGGACAATTAAAGGGTGTTAAGAAGGAGAGTAAAATAATTATGCTTTAAAACCTTCAGCCTATATACTGTATGGAGAACAAAATAGAACTGGGGAAACCAGTCTTCATACTCATTCAGTAGTCCAGACAACATAGGAAGATGGCTTAGACGTGAGGAGTGCCAGTGAAAGTGGAAGGAAAATAAATGGATTTGAGGCGTATTTTGGCAGTATTGCCAACAGGACCCACAGGTAAATTGAGGGAAGAACAAAAGAAGACTCAGATTTCTTCAGAACCATGTTGCCCCTTATTGACGGGATAAGATGCCTACAGACATCCAAGCGGAAAAGGCAACTCAACAATTGCATACATGAGCCTGGAACACAGAGGAGCGTTCTGGAGGTGCCAGCACAGAGATTTAATGCACAAGATCGATGTGTTCACTAATGAGAACACATTATGCAAGACACACAGGAACCCAGGACCAAGGCCCAAGGGCCCCACTGTTTGGAGGCTGTTAGGGAAGCAAAGGACTAGGGATGAGTTGGTGAAGCATATTTTTACACCTTCACTCATGCTATTCCTGTTGTCTTTAGTGTTCTCCTTCCCTTTCTTTGACTGGTAAGATCCCATTCATCTTTCATAACCCAGTTCAAATGGCATCACTCCAATGTTGACACACTATCTCAACCAGGCTCCATGTGAGCTTTTGCTGACCCCACCGGCCCCATCCCCAACCCAGCAGAGTCAGTTGCTTCCTCCTCTGTCAGCCCTTTGTTCAAAGGCTCCCTGGGTTCCAGGCATTTACTGACTTGTCCTTTTCCCAAACATGATTGGAGCTCTTCCAGTCAGGAACCGGTGGCTTTATTTCTTCTTATAACTGGATACAGACCCAGTACTTAGCAAACTATGCATATTCGTTGAATGAATGAATCAATGAATGGATAGATGGAAGAATGGTCTATGCAGTATAAAGTAACCTGACAGTCAGCTAGTAGATGTGGGCTATCTGAAAAGATTAGATAATTTAGGTTGGGAAGTTTAGGTTAGGAAGAGTGGACAGGAATCCTCAGAGCAGATCTTTGAGAACCAAGCTGACTGTAGAATGATCCATACATAAGATGTTGCTTCTAATTAAGCTTGAGGAATATTTATTGATGAATGTTCACCACTGAGTCATTGATCTCCTTTTACAGCAATGAAGTTTCTTGTGGACGCCACTGAAGAGACACAAGGGAGTCTTGCTAAATATCAGGGAGTCAGGGTGTGCCGATCTCCAGCAGAAATCCAGATTCTAGAATGTAAAGATGAAGACGGCTGTGAGAAGACAGAGTCCACTACTGGCCTCTGGTTCTTTTTCCCTGAGTTGATTTTCTGAATGCATGTGGTTGCTGGCAGCAGATAATCCATCTCTCCTAGTAACAGAGTTTTGCCAAAGAGTAGCTCTAACAGGTTGTGTAAAAGCAGCAACAAAACACGTCTCCGTTCACTCACAACTTGCTGCTGCTTTCTGCACTCCCAGCAGTGCTGGGGCTCCAGTGTTCTGGCTACAGCAGTGCCAGTGACACAGGCGTTGGGGGCAGGAGTGGGCCTGCCTGGCAGAGAGATGGCAGTCTCCCGAGTCTGTGCCGTGTCTCTAGGCTGCTTTTTCTTTTTCTTTTCTTTTCTTTTCTTTTTTTCTTTTTGAGACAGAGCCTCGTTCTGTCACCCAGGCTGGAGTGCAGTGGTGCGATTTCGGCTCACTGTAACCTCCACCTCCCAGGTTCAAGTGATCGTCCGCCTCAGCTTCCTGAGAAGCTGGGATTGCAGGCACCTGCCACCACGCCTGGCTAATTTTTGTATTTTTAATGGAGACGGGGTTTCACCATGTTGGCCAGGCTGGTCTTGGACTCCCAACCTCAAGTGATCTGCCCGCCTTGGCCTCCCAAAGTGCTGGGATTACAGGCATGAGCCACCATGCCTGACCTGGGCTGCTTTTTCTTGTTATCACCATGGCAGGATGTGGAGGCAGAGGGCCCTGGTTTTCCGCTCCACCTTCAATCACTGCTGCTCACTGACTCCTACAAGGAGGTCATCTTGCCCTTTCTTTTTCGTCACAAGCTAGGAAACCACTACACCAAGTCCTCTTAAAAATCTGCCTGCAAGTAAAGAAATACAAAAACAACTTTACTGCCAATGGTGAGTTTAGTCGGTGTATCAGTCGGAATCCTGTCTCATGGCCCATTCAGTGCTGGGTGACTGAACAGAGTTTAATAAAGGGATTCTTTACAAAGGTGAGGACAGAGTTTAGGAAAAACCATAAGGCCTGGTGCAGTACCTGTGGCTCTTAACAGCAGGAGCTTGACCACACCTGAACTTGAATGGGAGCAAGGGGAGGGAGTGATGCCCAGGTGTGTGTTGAGTGGGTGTGGGGTGGGGAACACATAGGAAGTACAAGTGTGAGTTGTCTGATGTGGATTGTGGCCTTCTGTAGAGACAGTGACTCAGCAGGGAAGACGCTGAGGGATTAAATACCCTTCCTTCACTCTTTACCCTCCTGCTGACATCTTTTAATGACTGAACCAACCAGAAGCCAGAGGACAATGGATGCCATTTATATCAGTCACCCTCCCTGATCACCCAGCAGGTCCGAGGCGGGTGAGGAGTGGACCTTGAGGCCCAAATGAAGGATTTCCCCGCCCAGTCCTAGCCGGATACTTTGTCACATTTGCCAGAATTTCCAAGGCCAATCCCATGTGTGTTCTTTGCATAATGATTTAGGGGTCCAAAATGCTATCTACTCTTCTTAACACCCAGGACTTTAGGGTTGACAGGAAGGCACCCGTGAGGGGGTACCATGCCTCCGAAGGAGGTCCTCTGGCAGGTAGACATCCATCCATAGCCGTTACCTGTTCTGACAGAGGAGCAACACTGGCCCTTTCTCTCTTGTTAATGCTTAATGACCATGACTTAAGATTTCTCCCTGGACCTTTACTTAAGATTACTCTTACAAGGATTTGACTTCTAGTTGGTTATTTGAGTTCTTGACCCTACCCACATTCCTTCTGCCATTAAACATTGGTCTGATACCTTGCTCTCCTGGAACCTGACTCTAGCACTCCCATTTCTGCATGCTAACTGGATTGATTCCATCTTAAATACAAAGACAGCGCCTTTCTGTCTGCAGACTTTGTGCTTTGGGAGTTTTGACTCATCCCAGGATTCACCCATTCCTACACTCGTTACCTTTTCTTAGTCACCCCAGTGCCAGGGTTTTGGAAAGTAAGGCCATTTCCTTAAGTGTCCCAGGATCACCATACTGGTTTAAAGTAAATCCATACCTATCATAGAGCCACTTCCTCATCCTAGCTGGGTTTCCCCGACCTTCTCACTGTAACCCTGTTAACCCTGTTTGCCTCTATCCCCCTGTACTAAACATAAGGCTTTTCTTCTCTCTTGATGTATCCTGGGTAATGTGCCCTGCATTTAGTCTTTGGTTTGATTTTTTTCTAGAGACTCCAAATGTCTATTTTAATGTTTCACCTGTTTCTCAACCCTGCAGGTTGACATTCTCTGGAGCCAAGACCTGGTTCCCACTCCCACCTTTCTTTTCCATTTTCTACATTCATATCTACTGCCCTTTCCTGATTCAGCTCTTTCTCTTGATTTGAGCTGTGTCTCTACTATTCCCCTCCCCAGACAAGGAGATGAATTTTAATATTTTCTGCTAGGTGGTAATTTCTAGCACTCCCCATATCCAGCCTGGCTCTTAACAATGATACCTCTCGGTAGCATTTTAGAGGTTTAAGAATTATCTTAAAGACTTTCTGATTCATTCTCTTACATTTTTCAAAATATGCAGTTTTCTATTCAAATCTAAGATGAGGAGCTGCTTCATCGAATATGTAAGATTGCATGCATACAGGATATTGCTGGGATTTAAATGTATTTTTTAGGATGCGTCACATTATTTTATGTTTCAAAAAATATTCCTCAAATGAGAAAGACACTGTACATTTTAAAAATGCTTTTGACAGTGTCTCACAAGCCATGTATGGGGAGTTACAATTTTGGGAAGTCATGTAAACTTTCCTGAGTTGCGAGTGAATTCAGTGCTTCCTCCACTCATAAATGTTATTACCCTACAAAGAAATTTCAAGATTGTCCCACATAAAAGAGAAAACCGAACTCAGGAAAGACCATAAAGTTATGAGCTGGTACCTTTTCCCAGCAGAGAAAGCAGAACTGATGGCTTTAAATTAGAAGTCATATACAGCTCATTCTTAGAAAGCTCTCTGTGCAAAATTTCATTAGCATTTTGTATGATGCTTTATACAGGGTACATGCACAAGAAGGATTGACTGACAGTAAATGTTTACCAGTTCAAATTTTACTGAACATCTCTAATGTCAGTATCTATCTGATGGTTTTTAAAATAATGCTATATTCATCACCATTACCACCATTATCATTCTTGATTTTTTGTACTGATTAGAATGTTTTCCATTGCAACAGAAACCCCAACTCAAACTAGCTAGCAGCAATGAATATTTTCTCCTCTCATGACGGGAGATTCCTTAAAATGATGGGCTTTAGAGTTAGTTGATTCATCAGATTACTAGTGTCATTGAGTATCTCCTTGGTGTAGTAGTAAGGTTGGTAGCGACATTTCCAGATACAGCATTATTCCAAGAAAAGAAAAGTTATTTGTCTCTTCCTATGGCTTTATCTAGCAAGAAAAGACCTTTCTCCAGGAGCTTCTCAGGAGCATCCCCTCATGACTCAGCCATGAGGGTAGGGTCACAAGCCCATTCTCAGATCAATTACTAGCATGATTGATTTCTGTGCACCCTGTAAAGCAGAATGCATCTTGGGGGATCAACTATGGTGTCTACCATACATTTATGTAGTGATATCAGCTTACCAAATGCTTTATGCATCCATCCAAGGTATAAGGTAAGGTAAGGTGGTGTTATCATCCCCATTTTATATAAGATGATGGAAGCTTATAGAATATTACCTTGTTCTTATGAATGTGCTTCTGCAAGGAATGGTAGAGTAGCATGTCGCCATTTGAAAATCCCAAATAAAACAATCAGTGGAGCCAATGATTATTAATGTCTGCTAAACTATCAGATGAGTAGCCGATGGGATACATTATAATGAACAGATCTGTCTGACAATGCCTAGACCTATTAATCAAACCTAACATCACAGAAAAGAGGGGTAGTCAGATAATTCAATCTCCTGATGTGATATAATAGGTAGTACATAAACCTGAATTTCATCAAGCCTCTAAATCTAACTAACAGTTTATAGAAAATACAGGGGACAGAGGAATACATTAAAAGACATTATAGGAATGCAATAAAAATCCAGAGTGTGGGAAATTTTACATAAACATTTACATAATTATGTAAATTTTATGTAATAATTTGATTTCTTCAGTAGATACATTATAAGAGAAAAAGAGAGTCAGGAGGAACCAAAAGATCAAAAGAGGCTTAAAGGACATGTCAGCTAAATGCAATTAAGACCTTGTTTAGAGTGTGATTTGAACAAACTAAGTTTTAATAAACAATCGTGGAAAAAGTGGAAAATTTTCATGGTAGGTGGAAATTTGATAGTATTATGAAATTTTTGTTAATTCTGTTGCATATACCAATAATAATTTTCTTTTAGGGATACATTCTGAAATGTTTATGAATGAAATTATACAATGTCTGGGATTTGCTTTCAAATAATTCAGGTCAAAAGAATGGCATCAACAATATGGAAGAATGTGAAGTCCCAGGCCCTCCTTCCTCTTCAGAGACACTGACACAACACCACACACACCAGCTGCCTTTGTGAAAAATCCAAAAACAATTTAAGAGGCTCCTGAACTCCAGGAAAACATGAAGCCAACTGAATCAAAGCACAGCAGGAAAATTCGTGGCACTCACTCACTAAAGTCCCTCCTCTCCACACAGCACTGTATGATTTGAAGAAAACTTCCAAATCCCAAGTTCTCCCCAGGGAGAGAAAGAGAAGAGCAGAATATGTGTCCAACAAGTCTGACTTTTGGAGGGAACTGCCTGAGAGACTGCTTTTTGTCTTGTCTGGATCAAAGTGGTGACTGGAACAGGGCACTGGGTTAGGGACCACTGAGAACAAAGACAATAATCGTGGCTTGGTCCAGCATGAGAGTCTGCACTGCCACAGACAGGCAATAGGACGACCAGCAAACCTCTTCAATTAGGAGATGACACACATGCACAAGCCCAGAAGGAACATATCACAGAAAAGCCTTGCAAGATCTCTAGAACATCCAGCTGGGTCAAATGGTGAAAGATTTCCCTGTACAAACCAGACCACATAGACTAGGAGAGGTGGCTGATTTTTCAAATGCCAAGGTCTCAACAGAAGATAACAAGGCATACAAAGATCAGGGAAACACACTCAATCAAAGGAGAACATTAAACCTCCAGAAACTGACCCTAAAGAAACAGAGATAAACCAAGCATAGTGACACATGCTTGTAGTCCCAACTACTTGGGAGGCTGAGGCAGGAGGATCAGTTGAGCCCAGGAATTTGAGACCGGCCTGGGTAGCAACATAGTGAGCCCCATATCTAAAACAAACAAACAAATAACGACAACAACAACAAAAAAGAAAAACTTAATAAGAAATAGAGATATATGAATAACTTAACTGTCGTAAAAATGCTCAATAAATTAAAAGGGAGCGCAGACAGATTAACTAAACAAAAACAAGAAAACAATGCATGAACAAAATGAGAAATTAATAAAGTGATGGAAACTATGAAGAAAAAACAAAAAGAAATTCTGAGCCTATGCAACATAGGAAGATTCCATTTCTACAAACTATTAAAAAACAAATTACCCAGGCATGGTGGCATGCACCTATAGTCCTAGCTATTCAAGAGGCCAAGGTGGAGTATTGCTTAAGCCTGGGAGGTTAGAGCTGCAGTGAACTGTGATTGTGCCACTGCACTCCAGTCTGGGTGGCAGAGTGAGACCTTGTCTCAATAAATAAATAAATGAATAAATAAATAAATAAAATTCTGGAGGTGAAGAATTTGATAACTGAATTGAAAAATTCACTAGAGGGAGTCAACAACAGACTTGATCAAGCATAAGTAAGAAACAACAAACTTGAAGACAAGCCATTCGAAATTATTGAGTCAGAAGATCAAAACACAAAATTAAAGTGAAGAAAGCAAAAGGGACTTATGGCACGTGATCAAGTTGACAGATATATGAATAATGGGAGTTTCAGAAGGAGCAGTGAGAGAGAAGTAGACAGTGAGCTTATTTTAAAATATAGTGGCTGAAAACTTCCCAAATCTGAAGGAAAAAAATGGACATTAAAATTGAAGGAGCTCAAAGGACTCTAAATAAGATGAACAAAAGAGGCCTATACTGAGACACATTATGATCAAACTGTCAAAAATCAGAAAGAGAATCTTGCAAGCAGGAAGAAAACAGTGACTTGTTAGATATGAGGGAGCTCCCATAAGATTATCAGTGGATTTCTCAGCAGAAACTTTAGAAGCCAGAAGGGAATAGGATGATATATAGTCCAAGTGCTGAAGGAATAAAACTGTCAACCAAGAATACTATTTACTGTAAAAATGTCCTTCAAAAGTAAAGGAGAAATAGATTTTCTCAGATAAACAGAAACCAAGAAAGTTCATCACCACTAGAGCTGCCTTATAATAAAGGCTAAAGGGCATCCTTCAGGTTGAAATCAAAGGACATAAGATGGCAACATGAAAGCATACAAAAATATAAAGCTTGCTAGTAAAGAAATATAGACACAAATACAGAATACTATAACACTGTAATGGTGGTACATAAATCACTTTAAATTCTGGTATAGAATTTAAAATATGAAAGCATAAAAAATAGCTACAACTATAAACTATGTTAATAAACACAAAATATAAAAATACAGTCATCCCTCAGTAGCCACAGGAAATTGGTTCCAGGAACCCTCGCAGATATCAAAATCCATAAATGCTCATGTCCCTTATTTAAACTGGTATAGTACTGCATATATATGCACATCCTCCAATGTGATTTATGTTATCTCTAGATTACCTATATGTTAATAGATTACTTATTACTTAAATCTACTACATGTAAATGCTTTGTAAACAGTTGCTATATTGTATTGTTTTAATATTTGTATTATTTTTATTGTTGTATTTTATTTTTATTGTTGTGGAGGTGTTTTTGACCTATAGTTGGTTGAATGCATAGATGTGGAACCCACAAATGCAGAGGGATGATGGTGCTAATTTGTGTCATCAACAACATAAAGTTGAGAGGGATGAAAAAGAGTTGACTTTTTGTATGCAACTGGAATTGTTATCAGCTTAAAATAGATTGTGATAACTGTAAGATGTTTTTTTGGGCCCCATAGTAATCACAAAGGAAATACATATGGTAGATACACAAAAGAAAACGAGAAAATAATCCAAGCATTAAAAAAAATCAACAAAACACAAATGAAAGCAGCAAGAGAGGAAAAAGGAGACAAAATAACTACAAAACAGACAAAAGACAATTGACAAAATGGAAATAGTAAGTCATTCCAATCAATAATTACTTTAAATGTAAATGAATTGGCTGGGCTCAGTGGCTCATGCCTGTAATCCCAGCATTTTTGGAGGCTGAGGTAGGCGGATCATGAGGTCAGGAGATCGAGACCATCCTAGCTAACATAGTGAAACCTTGTCTCTACTAAATACAATAAATAAGATGGGTGTGGTGGGGCTCACCTGTAGTCTCAGCTACTTGGGAGGCTGAGGCAGGAGAATTACTTGAACCTGGGAGGAGAAGGTTGCAGTGAGCTGAGATGGCACCACTGCACTCCAGCCTGGGTGACCGAGTGAGACTCCATCTCCAAAACTAAACTAAACTAATAAATAAATAAATAAATAAATTACATTCTCCAATCAAAACACATGGAGTGGCTGAATGGATTAAAAAAAATAAGATGCCACTATGTATTTTCTATAGAGATTCACTTTACATTTAAGAATGCACCTAGGCTGAAGTGAAAAGATGGAAAAAATATTTCTATGCAAATAGTAACCAAAATAGAGCAAGTGTGAACATATTTATATCAGACAAAATAGACTTTATGTCAAAATTTGTCACAAGAGGCAAAGAATATTATGTAATGATAAAAGAGTCAATTCTCCACGGAGATATAACAATCACAAATATGTATGCATCTAACTTCGAGCAACCAAATATATGAAGCAAACATTGACAGATAGACTTGAGAAAATAGACAGTAACACAATAATTATACATTTCAATACCACACTTTCAATAATGGATAGATCAACCAGACAAAAGATCAATAAGGAAGCAGAGGACTTGAACAATATTGTAGATCAATTAGACCTAACAGACCTATGCAGACACTCCATCCACCAGAACCAGAATACACTTTCTTCTTAAGCACACATAGGACATTGTCCCAGATAGATCACATGTTTGGTCACAAAGCAAGCCTTAAGAAATTTAAGAAGACTTAAATCATATCAAGTATCTTTTTCAACCACAATGGAATGAAACTAAAAATTAATAGCAAAAGGAAAACTGGGAAACTCACAAATATGTGAGAATTAAGCAACACACTCTTGAACAACGAATGAGTCAAAGAAGAAATCACAAGAGAAATTAGAATTATCTTGAAACAAATAAAAATAAAACCACAGCATACTAAAACTTGTGGAATGCAGCAATAGCAGTACTAACAGGAAAGTTTATAGTGGTAAACACCTACATTAAGAAATAACAAAACTTGCAAATAAACTAACTTTACACCTCAAGAAACTAGAAGTAGGCAAGCAAATTAAATCCAAAATTAGAAGAAAAAATGAAATAATAAAGATTAGAGCAGAAAGAAATGAAATAGAGAATAGAATAACAACAGGAAAATTTAAAAATGAGTTTGTTTTTTGAGAAGATCAACAAAATTGACAAGCCTGTAGCTAGGCTAAGAAAAAAGAGAGAAGACTCAACCAATTTAAATCAGAAATGAAAGAGACATTACAACTGATACCACAGAAATAAAATGATAATAAGAGACTACTATGGACAATTATATGGCAACAAAATAGGATAACATAGAAGAAATGAATAAATTCCTAGAAAAATATAACATACCAAGACTGAAGCATGATGTAATATTAAATCTGAACAGACTTATAACTAGTAAAAAGATTGAATCATTGATCAAATAGCTCCCCACAAAGTAAAGCCATATGGACCATATGGTTTTACTGGAGAATTCTGCACACACTTAAAGAAGAATTCATACCAATCCTTCTCAATTTTTTCCAAAAAACATTGAAGAGAAGAGAACACTACTAAACTCATTTTATGAGGCCAGCATTACCTGACACCAAAGCTAGGCAGATAGTGCAAGAAAAGAAAGCTGCAGACCAATATTGTTGATGCATATTGATGCAAAGATCCTCAACAAAATATTTACAAGCTAAATTTAACAGCACATTAAAAGGATTATACATCAAAACCATGTGGGAGTTATCTCTAGTATGCAAGGATGGTTCAACATACACAAATCAATCCATGTAATATGCCACATTAACAGAATGAACAATAAAAATCACATGATGATCTCAATTGATGTAGAAAATGCATTTGGCAAAATTCAACACTTTTATGACAAAACACTTATATATGAATGGAAGGAATATATAAATATAATAAAGACTATATATGAAAAAACTAAAGCTGAGATCATACTCAATGGTGAAACATGGAAAACTTTCCTTTAAGGTTAGGAGCAAGGCAAAGATACTTACTCTCACCTCTCCTATTCAACATTGTACTAGAAGTCTTATAGAGCAATTAGGCAAGAAAAAGAAACAAAAGGCATCCAAATTGTAAAAAAAAGAAGCAAAATTACCTCTGTTCACAGATGATATGATCAAATTTGTAGAAACTCTAAAGATTACACACATACACACATACAAAAATTGTTAGAACAGATAAACAAATTTAGCAAAGCTGCAAAATACAAAATCAACACACAAAAATTGGTTGTATTTCTATGCACTCACAATGAAAAATCCAAAAAAGAAAATAAGAAAACAATTACATTTACAATTTCATTAAAAAGAGCAAAACATGTAGGAATAAACATAAAGAAAATTGCTACCTAAATCCCAATGTCACTTTTTGCGGAAACAGAGAACAATCCTGAAATTCAAATGGAATTGCAAAACACCCTGAATAGCCATAATAATCCTGAGAAAGAAGAAAAAAGCTGGAGGCCTCATACATAATGTTTTCAAAACATATTACAATGTTACGCCAATCAAAAGAGTATGGTACTGGCATAAAGACAGACATATAGACCAATATAACAGAATAGAGAGCCCAGAAATGTTCCCTTCACATCTGTGGTCAAATAATCCTTGACAAAGATACCAAGACTACACAATGGGGAATGGATAATTTCTCTAACAAATTTGGTTAGGAAAATTATATATTCATATGTAAAAGGAAAAAGTTAGACCCTTTTCCTATACCATACACAAAAATTAACTTGAAATTAGTTAAAAACCTGGAGGTAAGACCTGAAACTATAAAACTCTTAGAAGAAAACATAGGAGGAAACTTTCATGCCACTGGATTTGGCAACAATTTAAGAATATGACACCAAAAGCACAGGCAACAAAAGTAAAAATAAATGGGACTACATCAAACTTTAAAACTTCTGTTCAACAAAGGAAGAAATCAGCAGCGTGGAAAGGCAACCTGCAGAATGGGAGGAAATATTTGCCAACCACATATCTGAAAAGGGGATGATAACTGGAATATATTTTAAAAACTCTGACAACCCAATAACAACAAAAAGCTTGATTTAAAAATGGGCAAATGACCTAAATGGGCATTTCTCCAAAGAAGATATACAAATGGCCAGGAAGCATATGGAAGAGATGTTCAACATCATTAATTACAAGGGAAAAGTAAATCAAAACCACAAAGATATATCACTTTATGCCTGTTAGGATGGATACTATTAAAACAAAACAGAAAATAACACATGTTGGAGAGGATGTGGAGAAGTTGGAATCCTCATGCACTTTTGGTTAGATGTAAAATTTTGCAGTCACTGTGGAAAACAACATGGAGTTTCATCAAAAATTAAAAATAGAGGATTCCATCCCAAGATGGCCAAATAGGAACAGCTCCGGTCTGTAGCTCCCAGTGTGATCGACACAGAAGATGGGTGATTTCTGCATTTCCAGCCGAGGTACCTGGTTCATCTCATTGGGACTGATTGGACAGTGGGTGCCACCCATGGAGGGTGAGCCAAAGCAGGGCAGGGCATTGCCTCACCCAGGAAGCACAAGGGGTCTGGAGATTTCCCTTTCCTAGCCAAAGGAAGCCATGACAGACGTTACCTGGAAAAATGGGACACTTCTGCCCAAATACTGTGCTTTTCCAATGGTCTTAGCAAATGGCACACCAGGAGATTATATCCCACGCCTGGCATGGCAGGTCCCACACCCATGGAGCCTTGCTTACTGCTAGCACAGCAGTCTAAAATCAACCTGCAATGCAGCAGCCTGGCAGGAGGAGGGGCATCCACCATTGCTGAGGCTTGAGTAGGTAAACAAAGCAGCTGGGGAAGCTCAAACTGGGTGGAGCCCACCGCAGTTCAGCAAGGTCAGCTACCTCTGTAGTCTCCACCTCTGGGAGCAGGGCATAGCTGAATAAAAGGCAGCAGAAACCTCTGCAGACTTAAACGTCCCTGTCTGACGGCTCTGAAGAGAGCAGTCATTCTCCCAGCACAATGTTTGAGCTTGGAGAATGGACAGACTGCCTCCTCAAGTGGGTCCCTGACACCCATGTAGCCTAACTGGGAGACACCTCCCAATAGGGAGTGACTGACACCTCGTACATGCAGGTTCCCCTCTGGGATGAAGCTTCCAGAGGAAGGATCAGGCAGCAATATTTACTGTTCTGCAATATTTGCTGTTCTGCAGCCTCCGCTGGTGATACCCAGGCAAACAGGGTCTGGAGTGGATCTCCAGCAAAATCCAACAGATCTGCAGTTGAGGGACCTGACTGTTTGAAGGAAAACTAACAAACAGAAAGGAATAGCATCAACATCAACAAAAAGGACATCCACACCAGTACCCCATCTGTAGGTCACCAATATCAAAGACCAAAGGTAGATAAAACCATGAAGATGGGGAGAAACCAGAGCAGAAAAGCTGAAAATTCTAAAAACCAGAGCACCTCTTCTCCTCCAAAGGATCACAGCCCCACACCAGCAACAGAACAAAGCTGGATGGAGAATGACTTTGATGAGCTGACAGAAGTAGGCTTCAGAAGGTCGGTAATAACAAACTTCTCTGAGCTAAAAGAGGATGTTCGAACCCATTGGAAGGAAGCTAAAAACCTTGAAAAAAGATTAGACAAATGACTAACTAGAAAGAACAGTGTAGAGAAGACCTTAAATGACTTGATGGAGCTGAAAACCATGGCACGAGAACTATGTGACACATGCATAAGCTTCAATAGCCGATTCAATCAAGTGGAAGAAAGGGTATCAGTGATTGAAGATCAAATTAAGGAAATAAAGTGAGAAGACAAGTTTAGAGAGAAAAGAGTAAAAAGAAATGAACAAAGCCTCCAAGAAATATGGGACTATGTGAAAAGACCAAATCTATGTTTGATTGGTGTACCTGAAAGTGACAGGGAGAATGAAACCAAGTTGGAAAACACTCTTCAGGATATTATCCAGGAGAACTTCCCCAGCGTAGCAAGGCAGGCCAGCATTCAAATTCAGGAAATACAGAGAACGCCACAAAGATACTCCTCGAGAGGAGCAACCTCAAGGCACATAATTGTCAGATTCACCAAGGCTGAAATGAAGGAAAAAATGTTAAGGGCAGCCAGAGAGAAAGGTCGGGTTACCCACAAAGGGAATCCCACCAGACCAACAGTGGATCTCTTGGAAGAAACTCTGCAAGCCAGAAGAAAGTGGGGGCCAATATTCAACATTCTGAAAGAAAAGAATTTTCGACCCAGAATTTCATATCCAGCCAAACTAAGCTTCATACGTGAAGGTGAAATAAAATCCTTTACAGACAAGCAAACGCTGAGAGATTTTGTCACCACCAGGCCTGCCTTACAATGCTCCTGAAGGAAGCACTAAACATGGAAAGGAACAACCGGTAGCAGCCACTGCAAAAACATACCAAACATCAATGCTAGGAAGAAACTGCATCAACTAACGGGCAAAATAACCAGCTAACATCATAATGACAGGATCACATTCACACATAATAATGTTAACCTTAAATGTAAATGGACTAAATGCCCCAATTAAAAGATGCAGACTGGCAAATTGGGTAAAGAGTCAAGACCTATCGGTGTGCTGTATTCAGGAGACCCATCTCACGTGCAGAGACACACATGGGCTCAAAATCAAGGGATGGAGGAAGATCTACCAAGCAAATGGAAAGCAAAAAAAAAAAAGCTGGGGTTGCAATCCTAGTCTCTAAAAAAACAGACTTTAAACCAACAAAGAGCAAAAGAGGCAAAGAAGGCCATCACATAATGGTATAGGGATCAATTCAACAAGAAGAGCTAACTATCCTAAATATATATGCACCCAATACAGGAGCATCCAGATTCATAAAGCAAGTCCTTAGAGACCTACAAAGAGACTTAGACTCCCATACAATAATAATAGGAAACTTTAACACCCCACTGTCAATATTAGACAGATCAATGAGACAGAAAGTTAACAAGGATATCCAGGACTTGAACTCAGCTCTGCACCAAGGAGACCTAATCGACATCTACAGAACTCTACACCCTAATCAACAGAATATACATTCTTCTCAACACCACATCTCATTTATTCCAAAATTGACCACATAGTTGGAAGTAAAGCACTTCTCAGCAAATGTAAAAGAACAGAAATCACAACAAACTATCTCTCAGATCACAGTGCAATCAAATTAGAACTCAGGATGAAGAAACTCACTCAAAACTGCACAATTACATAGAAATTGAACAACACGCTCCTGAATGACTACTGGGTAAATAATGAAATGAAGGCAGAAATAAAGATGTTATTTGAAACCAATGAGAATAATAAAGACACAACTTACTAGAATCTCTGGGACACGTTTAAAGTGTGTGTAGAGGGAAATTTATAGCATTAAATGCCCATAAGAGAAAGCAGGAAAGATCTAAAATCGACACCCTAACATCACAATTAAAAGAACTAGAGAAGCAAGAGCAAACACATTCAAAAGCTAGCAGAAGGCAAGAAATAACTAAGATCAGAGCAGAACTAAAAGAGATAGAGACACAAAAAACCCTTCAGAAAATCAATGAATCCAGGAGCTGATTTTTTGAAACAATCAACAAAATTGATCGACCACTAGCAAGACTAATAAAGAAGAAAACAGAGAAGAATCAAATAGACACAATAAAAAATGATGAAGTGGATATCAACACTGATCCCACAGAAATACAAACTATTATCAGAGAATACTATAAACATCTCTATGCAAATAAACTAGAAAATCTAGAAGAAATGGATAAATTCCTAGAAACATACACCCTCCCAAGACTAAACCAGGAAGAAGTTGAATCTCTGAATCGACCAATAACAGGCTCTGAAATTGAGGCAATATTTAATAGCCTATCAACCAAAAAAAGTCCAGGACCAGACAGCTTTACAGCCAAATTCTATCAGAGATACAAAGAGGAGCTGGTACCATTCCTTCTGAAACTATTCCAAGCAGTAGAAAAAGAGGGAATCCTCCCTAACTCATTTTATGAAGCCAGCATCATCCTGATACCAAAGCCTGGCAGAGACACAACAAAGAAAAGAGAGTTTTAGCCCAGTATCCCTGATGAACATTGATGCGAAAATCCTCAATAAAATACTGGAAAACTGAATCCAGCAGCACATCAAAAATCTTATCCACCACAATCAAGTTGGCTTCATCCCTGGGATGCAGGGTTGGTTCAACATATGTAAATCAAAAACAATCCATCACATAAACTGAACCAATGACAAAAACCATGTGATTATCTCAATAGATGCAGAAAAGGCCTTTGACAAAGTCCAACAGCCCTTCTGGCTAAAAACTCTCAATAAATGAGGTATTGATGGAATGTATCTCAAAATAATAAGAGCTATTTATGACACACCCACAGCCAGTATCATACTAAATGGGCAAAGAACTAGAAGCATTCCCTTTGAAAACCGGCACAAGACAGGGATGCCCTCTCTCACCACTCCTATTCAACATAGTGTTGGAAGTTCTGGCCAGGGCAATCAGGCAAGAGAAAGAAATAAAGCGTATTCAATTAGGAAAAGAAGAAGTCAAATTGTCCCTGTTTGCAGATGACATGATTGTATATTTAGAAAACCCCATCATCTCAGCCCAAAATCTCCTTAAGCTGATAAGCAACTTCAGCAAAGCCTCAGGATACAAAATCAATGTACAAAAATCGCAAGCATTCCTATACACCAAAAACAGACAGAGAGCCAAATCATGAGTGAACTCCCATTCACAATTGCTACAAAGAGAATAAAATACCTAGGAATCCAACTTACAAGGGATGTAAAGGACCTCTTCAAGGAGAACTACAAACCACTGCTCAGTGAAATAAAAGAGGACAGAAACAAATGGAAGAACATTCCATGCCCATGGATAGGAAGAATCAATACCATGAAAATGGCCATACTGCCCAAGGTAATTTATAGATTTAATGCTGTCCCCATCAAGCTACTGATGACTTTCTTCACAGAATTGGAAAAAACTACTTTGAAGTACATATGGAACAAAAAAAGAGCCCACATTGCCAAGACAATCCTAAGCAAAAAGAACAAAGCTGGAGGCATCATGCTACCTGACTTCAAACTATACTACAAGGCTACAGTAACCAAAACTGCATGGTACTGGTACCAAAACAGATACATAGACCAATGGAACAGAACAGAGGCCTCAGAAATAACACCACACATCTACAACCATTTGATATTTGACTAACCCGACAAAAACAAGAAATGGGGAAAGGATCCCCTATTTAATACACAGTGCTGGGAAAACTGGCTAGCCATATGTAGAAAGCTGAAACTGGATCCTTTCCTTATACCTCATACAAAAATTAATTCAAGATGGATTAAAGATCTAAATGTTAGACCTGAAACCATTAAAACCCTAGAAGAAAACCTAGGCAATACCATTCAGGACATAGGCATGGGCAAGGATTTCATGACTAAAACACCAAAAGCAATGACAACAAAAGCCAAAATTGACAAATGGGATCTAATTAAACTAAAGAGCTTCTGCACTGCAAAAGAAACTACCATCAGAGTGAACAAGCAACCTACAAAATGGGAGAAAATTTTTGCAATCTACCCATCTGACAAAGGGCTACTATCCAGAGTCTACAAATAACTTAAACAAATTTACAAGAAAAAAATAAACAACCCCATCAAAAAGTGGGCAAAGGAATGAACAGACACTTCTCAAAAGAAGACATTTATGCAGCCATCAGACACATGAAAAAATGCTCATCCATCACTGGTCATCAGAGAAATGCAAATCAAAACCACAATGAGATATCATCTCACACCAGTTAGAATGGCAGTAATTAAAAAGTCAAGAAACAACAGATACTGGAGAGGATGTGGAGAAATAAGAACGCTTTTACACTGTTGGTGGGACTGTAAACTAGTTCAACCATTGTAGAAGACAGTGTGGCAATTCCTCAAGGATCTAGAACTAGAAATGCTGTTTGACCCAGCCATCCCATTACTGGGTGTATACCCAAAGGATTATAAATCATGCTACTATAAAGCCACATGCACACGTATGTTTATTGCAGCAGTATTCACAATAGCAAAGACTTGGAACCAACCCAAATGTCCATCAATGACAGACTGGATTAAGAAAGTGTGGCACATATACACCATGGAATACTATGCAGTCATAAAAAAAGGATGAGTTCATGTCCTTTGCAGGGACATGGATGCAGCTGGAAACCATCATTCTGAGCAAACTATCACAAGAACAGAAAATCAAACGCCGCATGTTCTCACTCGTAGGTGGGAATTGAACAATGAGAACACTTGGACACAGGGCAGGGAACATCACACCTGTTGTGGGGTTGGGGGCAGGGGGAGGGATAGCATTAGGAGAAATACCTAATGTAAATGATGAGTTAATGGGTGCAGCAAACCAACATGGCACATGTACACCTATGTAACAAACTTGCACGTTGTGCACATGTACCCTAGAACTTAAAGTATAATTAAAAAAAGAACAAAACTATAAATTTCTAGAAAAATCACAAGAAAATATATATCCAAAGTATGATCCATAATAGAAAAAAAATTGTACTGATATTGATAGACCATATTTTGTTTATCTATTCCCCAGCCGATAGACATTTGGAGTATTTCTAGTTTTTACAATTATAAATAATGCTGCTGTGAACATTTGAATAGAAGCTTTTGTGTGCACATACATTTTCACTTCTCTTTAGGTAGACGCCTGGGAGTAAAATTAATGGGTTGTATTGTAAGTGTACATTTAATCTTTTAGATATTGCCAAATAGTTTTCCAAAGTGGTTGTATCATATTACATTTCTACCATCCATGTAAGAGCATTCCAGTTTCTTCACATTCCTAACAACACTTGCTATTGTCAGTCTTTTTAATATTAGCTATTCTGGTGAGTGTTACCAGTAGCTCATTGTGGTTTTACTTTGCATTTCCTTTATGACTAATGATGTGATCATCTTTTTATGTACTTATTTTCCATTTGCATATCTTCTTCGGCAAATGTCTATCCAAATCTTCCACCACCCCCTCTTTTTGTTCTATTATTGATTTGAAAAACCGCTTATATTTGAATTGTAATAGTTTGTTATATATTCTGGATACAAATCTTTGATCAGACATACGTTTTGCAAATATTTTCTCCTGGCCAATGGCTAACCTTTTCATTTTCTTGTGTCTTTTGAAAAGGAACATTTTTAATTTTGATGAAATACAATTTACTGATTTTTTCTATTATGGATCATGTTTCAGTGATATATTTTCTTGTTTTTTTTTTTCTAGAAAGTTACAGTTTTTGTTTTTCTGTTTTTTGTTTTTGTTTTTTGTTTTTGTTTTTGTTTCTTTTTTTGACGACAAAGTCTCACCCTGTCGCACCCAGGCTGGAGTACAGTGGCGTGATCTCGGCTCACTGCAACCTCCACCTCCTGGGTTCAAGTGCTTCTCCTGCCTCAGCCTCCCGAGCACCCGGGATTACAGGCATGTACCACACACCAGGCTAAGTTTTGTAGTTTTAGTAGAAACAGAGTTTTACCATATTGGCCAGGCTGGTCTCAAACTTCCAACCTGAGGTGATCTGCCTGCCTCAGGCTCCCAAAGTGCTGAGATTACAAGTGTGAGCCACTGTGCTCGGCCATTTTTGTTCTTATATTTAGGTCTATGTTCCATTTCATGTTTATTTTTATGCATGATGTGAGGTAAGGATCAAGGTTTATTGGAGGGTTTTTTTTTTTTTTTTTTTGCATGCAGATATTCTATCGTTTCTGCCATTGAATTACACTGACACTTTCATTGAAAATTAGTTGATCACATATGTATGAGTCTATTTCGGGACTCTTTATTTTGTTTCACTGACCCATATGTCCGTCATTACACCAGTATCACAGTCTTGATTATTGCATCTTTATAACAAATATGGAAATCAGTTAGTGTAAGTCACCCAATTTTGTTCTTCTTCTTTTTTTTTTTTTTTTTTTTTTTTTTTTTTAAGATGGAGTCTGGCTCTGTCACCCAGGCTGGAGTGCAGTGGCCGGATCTCAGCTCAGTGCAAGTTCCGCCTCCCGGGTTTACGCCATTCTCCTGCCTCAGCCTCCCGAGCAGCTGGGACTACAGGCGCCCGCCACCTCGCCCGGCTAGTTTTTTTTTTTGTATTTTTTAGTAGAGACGGGGTTTCACCATGTTAGCCAGGATGGTCTCGATCTCCTGACCTCGTGATCCGCCCGTCTCGGCCTCCCAAAGTGCTGGGATTACAGGCTTGAGCCACCGCGCCCGGCCAATTTTGTTCTTCTTCAAAATTGTTTTGTCTCTTTTAAGTTAGGAGTTGCTCCCTGTTTTTGTAAATAAAATTTTATTGGCACATTAAAAAAATTAAAAATAGAATTACCATATGATCCAGAAATCCCACTTCTGAGTATGTGCCTAAAAGAATCGAAGGGAGGAGGAACACGAAGACGTATTTGCACACCCATGTTTATTGCAGCATTATTCATAATAGCTGAAAGGTGGAAGCACCCTAAATGTCCATACTCAGATGAATGGATACAGAAATGATGGGGTGTGTGTGTGTGTGTGTGTGTGTGTGTGTGTGTGTGTGTGAGATATTCCATGCAATGGGATATTATTGAGCCTTTGAAAAGAAGAAAATTCTGTCACATACGACATGAATGAACCTTGAAGACATGGCTAAGTGAAATTAGCCAGACACCAAAAGGCAAATACTTCAAGATTCTACTTATATGAGTGTTTCTTAAAGAGTCAAATTCATAAACAGAGAGTGCAATGGCGGCTGCCGGGGCTAAGGGGAGGAGGAGGGGTGGGAGGGGCGCTGTTCATGGGTGTAGACGCAAGATGGAGGGTTCTGCGATCTGTTGCACAGCAGTGTGCATGTGGTTGACAATATTGTCCTGTTCACTTGAAAATCACTGCTAGGGTAAATTTGATGTTACATGTGGTTTTGCCACAACTAAAAGATAATAATCCAGTGCAGGTTGGGGGGCTGATGAGTGAGTGGGGTGCAGATGTCTGGCCTTACATGGATAATCAATCACTGAAGCTGAGAGATGGGTACATGGGGACTCATCCTGTTCCTCTTTCTAATTTTGTATATATTTCATATTTCCATAATAAAAGTAGTTTTTTTGAAAAAGAAAGGAAATAGTCTTCTTTCTTGTGAGCTTTTAATTTTTAATAGCATTTATAGGTCTGAGTTTATGAGTTGACTGATTTGCAAAGGGTGCAGGCCTTGCTGCTATTAATAGTTCTTTCTGCTAACAGGCAAGGGCTGTGTTCTCTTAAAAATGCTTTAGCCCCAAACCTAAAGTAATGGAGGAGTAAGGAGGTCATAGAAGAGTGCGGGGTAGTCCTGGGAAGTTCAGATCCCATCAGTCTCCTGACAGAGCCCATGATTTGTCTTCCTACCCACAGCCCAACCTCAGCTCCGAAACCAGATGGAAATTGACCATCAAACCCGAACTTCACAAAGTCACCTGTCTATTGAGAATTAGCCAGTGCATAATATAAAAACTTCCTTTTACAGTTTGTTCTGAAACATGTTTTCCCATTCACTTCCTCTCCCTAGAAGTTGAAGATAAGCTCCTATAAGATAAATTGTACCTTTTGCCAACAATTGTATCACATGCTAATATGCCAGATAGTTTTTAACAATTTGATCACAGTAAGACCTGGAAAATCAACTATTCATTTGTGTCTTTGGAAACAGGAAAGCAGAACTGAGATAAGAGCCCAGGCTTCTCTGTGGATTAAATGAAAAAAACAAACAAAATCAAAATGCCAAACTGTAACCCTGCTTATTGTTGTAGGATTGTATCTATCACAAGGGATAAAGTAATCTTCCGTATCCAGAGTCCCACGTATGTTCCAGCCTTAGTCCCACCAGACTAAGTGGGTTATACTTTTTCCTTATGGAATAGAGTCTATGGTATGATTTTTTCCCTGAGTACATCAGTTTTGCTCTGTTCTCTTTTCCACCTCACCTGGCCACCTGTCTTCCCCACACGGAGTGATCTATCAGAAAGTTTTGGTAGAAAACCTTCGTAAATTTAGAGGGCAAGGCTGTTCAGATACAGGAAGCACAGGAGTAAAGGGAGTCAAAGGTGATGAAATCGAAGAGAGTGCATCAGCAGCCAGGGATTAAACGTCCAGTTTGTGTCTCTCCTGTTTCAGTTTCTTCCCTTCCTTCTTCCCTGGTGTCCAAAGGCCCTTCTCTGCAGGCGTTCCCGCAGTCTAGAATTTGAAATACCAGATTGTTCAGTGGATGTAAAGATAAAATAACTCTTTGAATATGTTTTCCCTTAAACAATTTGTGAGCCCTCCAGTAGTTATCTAGTGAGCGCGTCTGGGGAAGTTTTGGGTCGCACGGATGCGCTAATGACAAGACATGCCCCACTGCTGGCTGGGTGGTGTTCACCAGTATGCAGATTTAACTTACTTTTCTTCTTAGTTACATATTGTGAAGTTTAAACTTATATGTGTCCATTTGGCTAGAGACAGAAGCACAAAGGACACTGATGTTGTAAAGTAGTTAACAAGAAGCATAAAAATGGGCCGGGCGCGGTGGCTCAAGCCTGTAATCCCAGCACTTTGGGAGGCCGAGACGGGCGGATCACGAGGTCAGGAGATCGAGACCATCCTGGCTAACCCGGTGAAACCCCGTCTCTACTAAAAGTACAAAAAAAACTAGCCGGGCGAGGTGGCGGGCGCCTGTAGTCCCAGCTACTTGGGAGGCTGAGGCAGGATAATGGCGTGAACCCGGGAGGCGGAGCTTGCAGTGAGCTGAGATCTGGCCACCGCACTCCAGCCCGGGCAACAGAGCAAGACTCCGTCTCAAAAAAAAAAAAAAAGGCAGCATAAAAATGGTCACATCTGCAAATTCCTCTTAAAGCTATCTGCATTGATCCACACACAACCATGTCACTAGTATTTCCAAATTCAATGTGAAACAGATTAAATGTATCCAACGTGGTTTATTACTTATTGGGAATTTAAAATGTCAAACTATACTCTCAATGTGTTAGTTGCAAAGTTTTAGCGAATATCAGTATGAACTTTCTCCCATAGTTTGTCATTGAGAAACAAAAAAAGCAAAAATTATAAAAATAAAGCTCCTGATGTTTTAAGGGCAACATGCAAGGTTTCTGTATATCAAGGAATAAAAAAGGCATTCTTGTATATTTGACATAGTAATGTGTAATTGTTGTATTGTGTTTTAACATACGTTCAGTCTCCAAAGATGAGACAATATATCATTTTAAAGGAAATTGGTCAACAAAATATTCTTTTTTCTAAATTAAGACTTTAATGTGAATGAAATGTCCTATGTCATTTATTTCTTGATATAAATAAGGTATATTTTATAGGCAAGAATATTTAAAGATTATTAAACATGAATTCTAAGACAACATTTTAGTAACATTGACATCAAATTTTTAAACAAAATTTTACCAGAAACAGTGGAACTATTTGGAACAATTACTAAGAAGATCTAGGGGATTAAATTATTGCTATTGAAAGAGTTTACAATAAAAAAGGAAAAGGCAAGGACCGTTGCTTGGTAAGATCCTCACCAAATGCCCCGTTTGTGATGTTCTGGTGCCACCCTGGGAGGTCTTTCTTTTGGTGTGAAGATCTCTGAGGACAGCTAGCACGCCACAGCCAGAAGCTGCTGATTGCCGGCAAATTCACAGCTGCTCCCTGGAACTGGCTTTCGGGACTTCTCAATGCTCCAGGAAGGGCTGAGCAGAAAGCCTGTTCTCCCCAGAGATTCCAGCAAGGATGTGAAGTGCACACCGGGGCTCCGAGGCTCCGCTTGGCTGTGTGGGTGGGGGAGCGTGTTTTGCACCCTGATGAGCTCAGAGGTCGAGCAAGGCCAGCAGGTTGCAAAATGAAATCAATAATGACGTTTTCTGTTGGTTAAAGATAATTATCAAAATGAGTAGGGTGACATCTCTCAAAATGAACAAAGTGACAGTGAAAAAGCTGGGGAGATCTGAATGAAGTCTGCAGTTTAGTTAACAGCACTGAATTGATTTTAATTTATGTTTTGATGAATGTACTATAGTAGTGTAAGATGTTCTCATCATGGGAAGGTGGGTGGGGAGTATATGGGGATTCTCCGTATGACCCTTCTGCAGTCTAAAATTATTTTAAAATAAAAAGTACATATATATTTAATATATATGTGCAAATATTTCTTTTACAAGGAGTTCTAGAGGAGTTAGGCTGAGAGATTTTGATGCCACATGGAGGGAGATCTGCTTGCCGATCTCAAATACGGCACCTGGCCTGATAAATACTTTGTGGGCAGGACGTTGAAGAATGCATCTCCTGTGCCGAGCGCACACAGTTCATTCTTTTGGAGCGCTTTCCTGCCCTGGGGATCACTGCGAGTCCCCCGTGGTAGTCTGTTTGCACCTGGAGATGACGGGGCAGCACCCTGCCCCATCTCTTTTATGTCCTAATAATGCTGCCGTTCTGACCATCCATTGAATCGGGTCCCTACTGCATTTCACACTTGGATTAACTCAATCATGCAAATTATGTCAAGCCTAAAAGAAATCGGGCTGTGGGCAAATAAGAAACGCTAATAAAAATTGAAAATACGGCTCACAGCCGAGATGCTCCTTTAAGAGGCGGCTGCTCTCACAGTCCTCAGGTTCCCTGGCTTTGGGAGAGTGGGAGTGGGGTGGGGGGGGTAAGCAGGGTGGGGGCGTAAGCAGACTTGAGCTGCAACATAAAGAAAACCCACAAGGTCAATTAGATCCCCAAATCTGGATTCACCTCTTCATGTGGAATGAAATGGTCCCGACAAGATTAGCAGGACACGATGAACAAAGCATTCCTTGAAATATTTTTGTTTGTCCTTACCAAGCAAAGATTTCCAGCGGACTTTTAGTAGGTTTCCTAGTATTCCGTCTTGCATTAACACACAGTGTTTTGGTGCCAAGCCTCTGCTCTGCTGGTTCCTCCACTTGGAAGCCCTCTGGTAGACATTTCTATCACACATCTGGCTCTTTACTGTCGTCCGAGGTCCGGTTAAAACACAATCCCTTAATTCAGACAGCTTTCCTGACTGATCTCAAGAGAAGCACTGTCTCCTGCTCTGAACCCTGTCCTGTTTTGCTGGTTTTTCACGTACGTCACCTAACATTTCCTGCCTTACATCAGACTCATGTGTGTACACTCAGCTCCTTGCTGCCTGGGATGTAGGCTGCCTGATGGAGAAGCCATGCTCTCTGGGTATGACACCACAAGTTCTGGTGTCATGGTTTATACACATCATTGTGGGTGCTCAGAAGTTATTTCTAGAAGGATTTCCTTGGAGTTTAGGTCGTGAATGAAGAAAAGACTATATAATGGGAGAGGCTATGAGAGCTTCTAACTTCTATGTCAGACTGGCTTCATGCTCAATTTGGTCTCCGTTCTTCATCGGTAGGGAATATTAGGCCATTAAGTAAAGGAAGGGACCTGTTGTGTGTGTGTGTGTTTTCTCTTTCTTTCTTTCTTTCTTTCTCTTTCTCTCTTTCTTTCTTTCTTTCTTTCTTTCTTTCTTTCTTTCTTTCTTTCTTTCTTTCTTTCTTTCTTTCTTCCTTTCTTCCTTTCTTCCTTTCTTCCTTTCTCTCTCTCTCTTTCTTTATTTCTTTTTTTAGACAGTCTTGCTCTGTCACCAAGCTGGAGTGCAGTGGCACGACCTTGGCTGGCTGCAACCTCCTCCTCCTGGGTTGAAGTGATTCTCCTGCCTCAGCCTCCCGAGTAGCTGGGACTACAGGTGCACACCACCATGCCCGGCTAATTTTTGTATTTTTAATAGAGACAGGGTTTCACCATGTTGGCCAGGATGGTCTTGATCTCTTGACCTCGTGATCTGCCTCGACCTCCCAAAGTGCTGGGATTACAGGCATGAGCTACTGTGCCTGACCAACCGTGTGTGTTTCTAAACAAAAAACCAAATTTGAAAAGAACCATGAATATGCAAGGAGGGCCTGGACCCTGTTGGAAGCCCTCAGAGGCATGACTTCAGCTAATCCTTAGCTTCCAGGGGTGAACCCAAATGTGTAGCAGGTGCTTGGTTTGATTCCCCGCTTACTCCTGAATTCTTGATCCACTGAGCACTAGTCTCCCTTTAGGGGTTTCACCTACTTTACTTGAAAGCTATTGACCTAAGATTGCCTGTGCAGATAATTTCCTGTACCCACTAACATGGATTAGATTTAAGTTTATTGAGTGCAGAGATGACATTTAAAACTTCTCTGTATCATTCACAGCACCTAGCCCAGAATGGAGTTCAAAAGTATTAATTCAATCATTGCCCCAACTAAACTGAGCTGGCAGGACCCTTCTCCAACCTCTCCTTGTCCCTCCCAGCTACTCCTGACAAGCGGATTGAGGATATTGTGTGGAGGATCACAACCTAGAGCAAACGACACTGTCTCTGATGATGGAGATGATGATATTACTAATAGCAACCCCAAGAACAACGTTTACAAGTGCTTCCACCTATGGACCATGTGCTGTGTTTAAGTACTTATGTGCCTTATCTCATTTAATCCTTAAGAAATCCTCCAAGGTATGTGCTAAATGAGTGTCAATGATGCACCTTTTACACACAAGAAACCTGAGGCTTTGGGAGAATCAGAAATGTGGATCTTAGAGCCCAGGCCCTGAGTCAGCAGGAAAACCTACACTTCCGGTCCTGTGGTCTTGATCAGCTGTGCTGGTGCAGCCAGCACAGGGTGGAGGCTTTGAAACATACATCTTCTCACAAAGAACCATTGTTTCCAACAGAGGGATCAGAATAGCGCTGCTCCTGTCTTCTGGGCTGATGTAAACAGTCTGGGTAGACCAGGGTCTTATCTCCATCTACAGCTGAGGAGGCCGGAGACAATTTGATGGAAGCTGCACTTCAGTGACCACAGGCACACACAGAGAGTCTGCACAGGTTCACCCAAAGATCTGTCTCCAAAAGCTGAGCTTTTCCTAAAACAGCCATAATATCTGGCTTTATTCCACATTTGTTTTTACCTTGCTGCTTCTCCTGAAGAAAGCCCTATGACAAAAATTGGCAATAAAATTATTAACCATAATCATTTTTATCTTAAACCAACTCACTTATGTTTAATAACCACTGAAGTAGGTGAGTTAAAAATAACCTCGTATTCTATTTCTCCTTCTGGGTGACTGGCGTCTCTTTCCATTCAAAATTAGAGAAAATACCAAAGCTCAGCCGTGATCTTCCTTCTAGAGGCTTGTTGGAACTCCAAACACATACCCCTGACAGATACAACAGGGATTAATGAGCCATGACCAGAAGTTTGATTTTTCTGTCAAGTGCTCCCATCCGTCTTTAATAAACAGAAGAACAACATAAACTCCATTGCCTGCCTTCCACTGCTGAAACTGAGCTGGCTGTTCCTGGTACCGTGTGTGTTGAGTTGAGTTATGATTCTAAATGACTTGACAAACGCTTTTACAAGCCCCTTTGGTCTGCTACTCTGGTGACTGTCTTTGCTCCCCAAGTTCCATTTCTTTGCCTCTGTTCAACGTGGGCAGCTCAGTGCTTTGCCAGTGGAAACCGTCAAATGTAATATCACATTTACAACTAAACGACTTCAATTTAGTGTCACTGGTGCACTATCTGTGGTGTAAAACTGCCAAAATACCCACTGTTTTCCCTTTAAGCCATGCTGTGTGCGTTTTTGCAGAAGGCTGTCTCCTGCGAGGACCAGAAGTTGAGCCAAGGCACAGGGAACCTACAGTAGCAGATGGTAAGAACCAGGTATGATCGCGGAGCAACGCCTGATGTCATGGCATTCTTCCTCTATTCTGATGAAGCTGTATTTTGTTTCAGGAAAATATCTGTCCTTAACAAAAATAATTGCTCAATCCACGTTCACTGAAAAACTGCGTTGCTCAAAAAAAGAGAGGTTTATATTGCAAAGATTATTAAGAACAAGAATGTATTTCTTTTCTCTTTTCTTTTTCTTTTATCTTCTTGTTCTTGCAAAATAAACTAGGATTTGTGTGGGACATTTATTTCTTCATTCCCTACAATTGTTGCTGAAAAGACTGGCTGCCTTAAACCAAGCTGACCACAGGATGTCCCCAGTGTTCCATGAAAATTCCACTGAAAGGGCATTTACCTGGTAATGCAAAACTTGATTCTTAAAGAAGAAAGGTCAGAGCACGTAGATGTGGTCACATCTACAATTTCAAACAAAATCTGGTTTTGCAGAGGCAGCCTCAGTGTCATCAGATAAAAATCAAAGCAGATCTGAATGGAGGTTGTCCTTGAAGAAGAGTGTGCCACCTACAAGTAAAGCCACTAAACTTAACAGCCCAGAGCTGCTATTTAATTGCCCCTGAAGAGAAGTCACCCTGAGGTGGAGTTAATAACCAATACTAGATCTTTTTTTTCTTTCACTTTAATTTTCTTTGAAAGCTTCATGCTCAAGCGACGTGGTGACCAATATCTAATGAAACTACGCTGCTCAAATACCTTCCTCGGGCTGACATATTTAGCAAATCCCAAAACAAGAGTCTGAAGGAGCCCAAAAGAGAAAATATTTGAAAGAATCATGAATATGCATCTAAACTTATTGAGTTAACACGTTTTAAAATAGAAATGAGTTAAATATTTAACTCAATCTGCTCTGGCACAAGGGCAGGGGTGACATAGCCACGGTGCAAAAAAGCAGCTATGGACTAGGTATTTCACAGAAGATTCCCAGGGAAGGCAGTGGGAAAGGGCAGCTCTATCTGTCACTGAACTCATGGAGGCATGGTGTGGAACTGCGTGTGTGAAATATTTCCTTCTGTCTTTTCATGGATTGATAGGTCACAGAGTTCAGTGCTAGGTCAAGTCACCCAAGGACCACAGCGACTCGTCAGCCTCCTCTCTGGCCTGGATGATCCCAGGTTCAAGCAGATTTCTGTTGGTTTATGTTATCCAACCTTCGTGAGTTGAGTCAACAAGTATATCCCACTGATCAATTCCACTGGTGGTATAATAGCCCTCACCTCTGCTTGATTTGAACTTGTCTACAGACTGTGAGTGTCTATTCTGTACTGGGGAACAGTCACAGAGCATGCAGCTTCACCTCAGTGAAAGTATTCAAGGGTCTGGATAGAGTCTGTTTCCCATTTTTTTCTTTTTTAATTAATTACTTTTTATGTATAATTGACATAATAAGTGAACATATTTATGGGATACAGTGTGATGTTTCAGTGCATGTATACATTGTATAAATGATTAAGTCAGGATAATTACCATATTCATCACTTTAAACATTTATCATTTTTTTTGTAGTGATAACATTCAAAATGTTCTCTTCTAGCCATCTTGAAATATACAGAACATTGCTATTTGCTATAGTCACCGTACTATGTAATAGAACACCGCAATGTATTCTTCCATTCTAACTACAACTCTGTATCTATTGATCAACCTCTTTTGTTTCCCCTTACCCCTGCCGTCTCCAGGCTCTGATAACCACTATTCTACTCTCTATTTCTATTAGTGCAACTTTTTGAGATTCCACTTATGAGTGAGATCATGCAATATTTGTCTTTCTGTGCCTGGCTTATTTCACTTAATAATGTCCTCCAGGTTGATCCCTTTCATTTACATACCTGTGTATACAAATCTGAACTTCTGTTATTTTAAAACTCTTGATGGAAGCCGTGCTTCTACTGATGTGGAGGCTGTTATGAGCTGAATTGTATTTCACCAAATTCCCACGTTGAAGTCCTAACCCCCAGTACTTCAGAATGTGATGGTATTTGGGGATACGGTCTTTAACAAGCTAAGGTTAAAGCTTGTCATTGGCATAGGCCCTAATCCAATGTGACTGGTGTCCTTATAAAAAGAGGAGATTAGGGCACAGACATGCACAGAAGGAAGACCATGTGAGGACATAGGGAGAAGGTGGCATCTACAAGCCAAGGAGAGGGGCCTCAGAGGAATCGACCCTGCCCACACCTTAATCTCTGACTTGGAGCCTCCAGAATTGTGAGGAAATAAATCTCTGTTGTTTAAGCCACTCACCCTGTGGCACTTTGTCATGGCAGCCCTAGCAAATGCATATAGAGGCAAAACATTTCAGTATGGTAGTACTAGTTATGTATTATTAGTCACTAGCTCTTTGGTTAAACACAGCTCTCCTAGGCCAGGCACAGTGGCTCACACCTGTAATCCCAACACTTTGAGAGGCCAAGGTGGGAGGATTACCTCAGGTCAGGAGTTCAAGACCATCTCTACTAAAAATACAAAAATTAGCTGGGTGTGGTGCTGCACGCCTGTAATCCCAGCTACTCAGGAGGCTGCGGCAGGAGAATTGCTTGAGCCTAGGAGACAGAGGTTGCAGTGAGCCAAGATTGTGCCACTGCACTCCAGCCTGGCCAACAGAGTGAGACTCTGTCTCAAAAACAGAAACAAAAACAAAACAACAAAATACAAAGCTCTCCTAACTCAATAATAATGGCTGACATCAACTTAGAACTTGGTAAATTCTGCGTATTCTACCAAGAGATTTACATATATTAACTCAGATAATCATCAAGGCAACCTTCTGAGGTTGAAATCCCCATTTTTCAGATGAGAAAACTGAGGTAAGCACCCCTGTCCCATCAGCCTCTAGGGCCCACACTTGAGGACTAGCACAAAATCTTTCAAACCATGGGGAGGGAGGATCACAAAAAGGTAGAAAAAAAATTGTGCTATTTTCTTCATATTCCTGTTTTATCTGCTAACTTCTGACACAGTATTTTTGCCTCTTGTGGGTAAATCTTGAATAGAATACACTTGCCCTACACATATGCTGATTACCCAAGAGTTAAGCTTGATTTCCACTCTTTAATCATGGGGCCACATCTTTTCCCTTTTTTAGGGCACATCTATATCCATGGGTGTATTCCAAATTATTTAATCTAATCTTCCAAATTAGCTACTACCGCCAAATCCCCGTGGATTGTATGAAGAAGGCCAGGCTGGACAGGGGCGAGCAGGACACGGTGAGCATTGAGTGAGTGAGGCCAGTGACTGGGCATAACCCAGTTGGTGAATCCATGATTCACATGGAATCAGAGATCTGTGGAGCTGGGCAGGCCTTATAGATCTTCTGGTTCATTTAATTCGTGGTTCCATTTCAGCACTCATCACAGTCTGGACTGATTTAGAGTGGGCTGTGTGTGTGTGAGTCTTCCCTTCCCACCCCTGAAAAGGGGTTCCCTGCAGACACAGTGCAGGGAGAGAAGCACCAAGAACTCCTCCTTTAGCAGCAGTACACACTGACACTCAGGGATGTGTCCTTGGGTTTGTGACTTGCCAGGATGTACAGCTAGTGCTGGACCAGCCCAGAGGCTGGCTTGGCTCATAGTCCAGTGCTGTTTCCATGACAACACACTGTCTCATAGAAATATCCAAATTTATTTTTTAAAAAAGATACACTGGGCTGGGCACGGTGGCTCACGCCTGTAATCCCAGCACTTTGGGTGGATCACGAGGTCAGGAGATCGAGACCATCCTGGCTAACACGGTGAAACTCCGTCTCTACTAAAAATACAAAAAACTAGCCGGGCGAGGTGGCGGGCACCTGTAGTCCCAGCCACTCGGGAGGCTGAGGCAGGAGAATGGCATGAACCTGGGAAGTGGAGTTTGCAGTGAGCCAAGATCACGCCACTGCACTCAAGCCTGGGCGACAGAGCAAAACTCTGTCTCAGAAAAAAAAAGAAAAAAAAAAGATACACTGGTAGATAATTATTCTCATCACAAAGGAATATGTTACTGTGAGGAAGGATTCACTGTCTAGGACAATGAGCTTCATAAGAAAACAGGGGCATGAGCTTGAAACCAAACTTGAAATTGAAAAATAAAAAGCAGCAACTAGACATTCACTACCTCAAAAATAGAGAAAAGCACATTGACCTTCTGGTTTTGAAATTGTTTAATAACTGGAAACTAGTTTCAAACTTGAGTTTGGCATAGTTTTAAGAACTCAGTCAAGAGGAATGCAAAACCCTATTTTTAAAATACAGCTGCTACATTTTTAAGGCAACACCATCAATCTGCAGTGGAGGGAAACATACAAAGGAAATGTACTTCAAATGTTTTATAACTAATGGATGTATAAAGTAAAATATAAAGAAAATTTGTTTAGTTTTAGCAATTGCAGAGTATTAAAAACATCCATTTTTAAGGATTACGGAAAGTATTCAGGTTATTATTTGTTCAACTCAACCAGTTAATTATGTGAATGTCTATTTCAAAATACCCAACCGGAATCTCAGGGGATGTGTGTGAGTGTTCTGTCTCATGACTCTTTATAATAATAAAAATAAGCAAAAAGTAAATACAATTTGGGTTTAAATAGCTTTCCTCTTTCCTCTGGCCACTTGGGCCTTCGTTTTGTTTAATTAATCTGTTCATTTCTGGTGAGACCATCTCTTGGCAATGCTTTGGGATACTTAGGTTTCCTGGAGTACAGAAGAACAGTCCGTGTGGTTTCATACTGAACTGTGCGGTTGGAGGGGGGTCTGCTGCAGTCGTTCTGGACACATTCCTCCTCCTATCTTGTGTGTGATAAGAGATTTAATCAGCTCTTAGGCAGCTTCTGCCTGTTTTCGGCATCTACAGTGCATCACTTTCCTGGCTGGACTCACCAGCTTAGAGAAAGCAAACGACTTAGAAGAATCACAAAGCACAGTGCAGTTGCCCCACTGGATGGAGGGGACACACTTTTGCAGTTCTCTGCTGCTGTGTTGGGTGTTAACTTCTGTGACTGAATATTTAAGCCTGGGAACTTTCTTGGTTTTCGCCCTCACATCGGGCATTATCTGGCCTTTCCCTGGAGGGTGACTTGTGCGGGTGGGGTGGGGTGGAGGGAGAGGAGCGTGAAGGCAGGGATGACTGCCCACCTTGGATGCCTTTTCCAGCACGATGCGCTGACTAATGAGCAGAGGCCACTGCTGAAGAGCAAGGCTGGGTCTCCTTTCCCGGAGACTGAGCCCATTACCCTCTCGGCCCCACTAGCCTACAGGCACCCAGCCTGCCTCCCAAATGGATGACTTCCGGCTCGCTACGCCGCTCCCGGTCCTGGTGCCAGTGGCCGTGAATAACCTTGCTTTTGTGTGTATTTATTTTATTTTGAATTTCTCCACCCTGGATCTTTCCACCTCCAAACCCCACCCCCTGCTTGCCGGCCCCATGTGGTGATGTTTCTTGAAATGTTAGATTCTTTCTTCCTCTATCCCCCCCTCCAGTTCTGGAAGCATTTTGTTTCTGTACTGCTTTGTGAAGCTGGTGCTGAGTCCAGATCCTTGGGGCTTTAAAGTTGAATTAATTATTAAACAGGAAGGGAGCAGTACTTTCAGCAGGCGCCAAGTAACTATACTTAAACTGCAACCTGGCACTGTTTTTCCCACCCTTGTGCTGTGGTTTGCTGAAGGCAACTGGAGACTTTTATTCTAGTTTTAATCAAGCATTTCTGTAAGTTTTCAGGCAGTTAAGATTTGGCAGCCAAGGGCTGGGAAGTCAGTCTTCATCACCTCCTGACCAGTTTGGCCAAAGACAAAATTAAAACACAATCAGAAGTACTTTCCCAGTTCATAAATCAATCTGAAATTGCCCATTCTCTACGGGTTGCTTTTCCTGAGGACAGGGTGGGCTTTTCTCTCAAATATATGTGTATTTTTTATTGATTAGCTCCCATTTGTAGAGAATGGTGCTTTTCAAATAAAACCATCAGAATGCTGGCTTTAGTTGCCGTGTGATTGTTATAATCACTGCTTTAATTTAGGGGCTATGTTGAAGATACGAAACCCTTATTTAAAAATATACTCAGGAAGGCTGGGTGCAGTGGCTCATGCCTGTAGCCCTAGAACTTTTGGAGGCCAAGGCAGGAGGATCACTTGGGACCAGGCGTTTGAGTCCAGCCTAGCCAACATAATGAGATCCCCATCTCTAAAATAATGAAACATTAGCCGGGCATGGTGGTACGCCTGTAGTCCTAGCTACTCAGGAGGCTGAGGCGGGAGAATCACTTGAGCCCAGGAGTTTGAGGCTGCAGTGAGCTAGGATATTGCCACAGGACTCCAGCCCGGGCAACAGAACAAGGCACTCTCTCTAAAAATAATAAGAGTAATAATAAAGTAAAAATAAAAATACGTGTGAAGACACACAGCAGAATTTCTTACTTTTCTGAGGCTGGGTATTGATGCTTTTCAGAAATTTGCAACTTGATGGAGTTGGTGGGTCAGCTTAGCCCCGATACTGAATACAGGCATTCTCGCAGAGCGATATGAATGAGACAGTGGCTGTGTTCTAGAGAAACCCAAAGCCTTCCTAAAGGTATCAAACTAATACCCTTAAATGACAGCAAGATACTTTTTGGAGGCTGGCCCTGCAGAGGGCTGACCCTCTGATTTTCACCTGGCTCCTGGCATTTGGTGGTGGGCCTTTCCCAGTCTCGGCTGACTGCTCTGCAGGAAGCTCACTAGGAAGTGCTCTGCTCAGCTCCATTAAGTCTCACCCTGTAGCTGAGCAGCGGTGCAGGCTGTTGGGGTGGGGAGGGAGGAAGAGCTATCTGGGTGCAGCTGGGTGCGTAGGCAGGAGTGTGAAGCAGCCTCAAGAGGAAAGAGAACAAAGATTTGGTTAAAAATTTAGATTCATGCATATAAATTTGGAACAGGGCAAAAAAAAGTAAGCCCAACGCACACAACCCTCCCGCACCCCTTCCAGTTGGCTTGTGGTGAAGTGTGCATGTGAGAACAGCTCAGAACGAAACACTGTACACTCATGTCACCCCTAACGATGTGCTGGGAAACCTTGCAACAGATATATCCTTAGAACCTTTAAAAATGAGAGACATTCTGTGAGCCTTCAGTCCAAATACTATTTTTTTGGACTTATTTTCTATTCAGGGATTTTTTTAAAAAAGTATTCTTGCTGACAATTCTTAATTAAAAAAAAAATTAAACATTTTAATCATACATATAATCTATGTCTTCACTGTGTAATTTCCATCAGTCAACAGATTTAATTATAATAAATTAATAAATATACTTACAATAAGCAAAAAACTGTGGTCCCCTGGCTTATTGAAAAAGATTAGTTAGAAGAAACCAGATAAATGTACACTTCTAGGAATTTAAGCTCAAAATTTCAAGCACCTCTATTTTTTCTGAATTGTCACCTTTTCCAGGGACTGATCCTTTCTCAATAAATCATCCTCTGACCTTGGTGTTGAGATTGTCATGGGGCTTCTACTCTCAGGATGTCAGATTTGGTCATATTATTTAGGATTCTATCATGGCCACATTGCACTTCTAACCACAGGAAATAATTTAAAACCCAGACTGGAAATGATATATTCCTCAACAACCAATATTTGGAAAATATATTTATTAAATGCACAACTTTTGTACAATTTCTATCTGTTCTTTATGTCCTATTTTCTTTCCAGAAAACATATTCTGCACTGGTTTTAAAATCACATGACAAGATTTCTAATCTTTGGGCAAAAGTCCTCATCCTTTATGTTTGAAAATGGGTTGATACTTTTATCCCTCACCCATGGGAAGTTCGCAATATAAAATTTTTAAAAATACTTTATTTAAAATAACCTTCCAACAGCTGGCCTAGTCTTCTATGTTTAGATATTAGAAAACACTTGAAAAGCACTTTCACTTAGTTAAAAAGGAAAACTAGTCAATAATAATCATAACAACCCTTTAAACAAAAAAAAGAATACGGAGAATACCGAACAGGCATGCATTGCGTTGTAAAAGCCTTTTTCTTTCCCTAGTTAAGGATAACTCTAAAAATATTGTGTATACCCACCTATGGTTTCCTGAGGACTTTCTTGCCAGTCTGCTGAAAAGCAAAAATTAGGAAATTATGTCTGATTTGTGTCAAATATGTTCCAAAGAATCATGGGGTTTTCCTTTCACTATAAGGAGTATTCACGGAGGAAGTCGTCCTCTGAGCAGTTGTCACCTTTTCTTACGTGGTATTCCCAACTGCAATGCCAGGCGGTGGGGGCTTTGCCACCGTGGGAGCGGCTCCAATTCCTGGGTGAGCCCAGGGCCTGCCCAGACGTCGGCCATCTCTGCAGGTGTATGGGTTGCGGCCCTAGGCAAGACTGTCTCTGCCTTCCCCAAAGGTCTCTGAGCCCTTCTGCGGCCCAGATGGTTCCAATTTGAGGCCTACATTCAGTGCTGGAGCTGTATTGAGTTTCTTCCCTGAAACCAACAAAACCTGCTTCAGCATTTTGCTTGGATTAAAATATTTGTCCCTTTTTTTTCACAGGGCAGAAGGAGGACTCCTGAAGCCTCCGAAGGAAGGAAATCATTACAGGGCCCTACAGAAGTAGGTCATGTGCTACAGCTGCTCATAGTTTGAGAGGAAGAAACACGGGACCTCAAACCTGGAACACGACTCTTTCAAAATGCTTGTGAGTAACCCAAGGAAAACATCCTCCCCAGGCTTATCTAATAACCATGATCTCTAATCGTCTCAATGTGTGCTCAGGTTTCCTTAGGAGTTTGCACCCACTTCTCAGAGCTAACGAGACGCCCATACAGAACACAGCAAAAAGTAATGAAGGAGATTTAATAGTTTGTGTTAAAGCTAATATGGTCCATTAGGAGCTGTCATTTTTATAAACAATGAGGATATGTTACCCTCTTCTTGGGTGTAAAGTCATTCCATGCAGGACCTGTAAACATTCGGTAATGATCTGTAGAACATGCATGAATGACAATTAAAGCGCCACTTGAAAAGTCTGCTTTCCTCACATATTTGGTTTCTCGCTAAATAAACTTGTAAAGTTCATACATGTGTACGCATATGCTTACATTTTAAAAAAAGGTGTGCATTTCATTAAGAAAATCAACGAACAGATATCTTGTAAGTGTTTTTGGTTCCCATTAGCTTGAGAAATATCAGAAGTGATTAGTTAAATGAGGAGCATAGGTTCTGTTTTTTAACGCATACTATAATAATAAAACAAGCAGTCTTTTATGGTAGCTTAGTGAGATAAAATTATAGTTCACAATGTCATGAAAGGCATGATTACTGATTACGATCTTTGCAAGTTACAAGTAAAAAAGCTTCTATGAAACCTATCTGTTGCAAAAGAAGTACGTTCTGCAGTGATTCAGATATATTTCTGAAATGTATTTTTTAATTGTGGCTTATACCAAGCAGAGACAAGACTCGAGAACTTGCATTCTTTTTGAGACTCACTGAATGTACTTGAGAAAATAAAATCAGATTAACTCCCTCTGACTTTGTAAATAGAGTTTGCTCCCTTGCTTTCTCTCTCTCTTTTAAAGGACAAATGATTCCTTTTTATAGGTTTTAGGTTTGGCAGAATTTGATTAAAAAAAAAAATTCTTACAACCCCCTAACATTTTCTGCTGCAAACAGGAGTGGGTAGGGAGTAGGGGATAAAGAAAGGTCCAGATTAAAATTATTCTAGTTATTCACATAGACTTGAAAGCTCCAGTGACGAGGTTTGAGAAGTAGCCTTAGGCAGAACTTGCTATCAAAGAAGGCCAGGAACAAAAAACATTTAAAAGCAGATTACGAGTCTCTCCTAACAAAGCAAAATCAAATCACTGATCGATAAGTGCAGCTGGGTTAAAATTGTTTCCTTAAAAAGGCTTTAAAAACTTTTTTGAGTGATAAGCTGGAGGCTGACCCTTTTATGCTTTTGAGCAGACTCCTCCTGGAAAAGCCTTTTCCATCTCTTCCAGGGCGGCCTCTTTTGGGATGAGCCAGAGTCTCTCTCTTCTCATTTAACACAAGCAGGCCCTTGGCTGGAAAAGGCTGGCAATGTGGTTTCCAAGAAAGGGAAAGATGCTCTTTGATCTAAGTCAAGCCCTCCAAGAGAGTTTAGCTACTAGACCCAACAGCATAGCTGGATTCCCCATGGTCATCTATGAACTATTTGTGCAATGCCCAAGCTGGAGTGACCATTATTGGTGTAAAATCAACTTGAAACCTGAAGAAAATCTTCAACAAAGAAAAGCCCCAGACTCCAGGTCACTTAAGCCACAAAAATGTGCTGGGTAGATTGTGGGTCGCTGTCTAGATCAAGGCCATGTGGACGACGTGGAGGCATACCTCCCAGCGTCAGACGTAACTCAGATGCTGGGTCTTTCAAAGACGGATTTCAAACAGGGCTTTTAAAAACAAGGGAAGAGGGGGAAAAAAAAGAAAATCAATGAGCAAGTGGTGTTCAATTTATTCACATATGTTCCAAATGGCACAGAGATAAGCAAAAAGGGTTCTGGTATGTTTTTTAATGATTTCATTATCACCAGACAAGAATGGAAAGATTGTCCAGATGCTATTGAAGAGATAGAAAAAGAAGATTTTAAAAAATAAGAATAATATCTTGAATGGTTCCCTGCCCGGGTACATAAACCGTGAAGACTGACCAATGAGATCTTTGAAGTTAGGTCTATTTGCAAGTCCACTTATTTAAAAAGGAAGGTTGAGATGATGTAGAAAAAAAAAAAGAAAAGAAAACTTTTAGAAAAATTTGATCTTGGCCTGGCTGTCTTCTTCTCTGCATGAGCATTGTTTGCCTGGGGTGGATTGTCATCTGAGCCAGTAATTAAGCAGGGAGGGAGAGTGAAGCAAAGCTACAGTCCCCTCCGGTAGAGCAGGGGCTGGGCCAGTGCCCTGCTGGGGAAGCCCGTGTCACACACAGCACACAGGGAGGATGAGGATTATTCCCATTGCAAGGGCTGCAGCTTGGGTCACAGATCTGCCTCTTTCCTTCTCTTGGCTGCTCCTTGTCCATCCATAATAGCCGTTGTGGTGTGTCAAATTCTGCACTATTGCAAAGTGCCCCGGCCACTGGGTCTGAAAAAAGCTCTCTCCCTTTTCTGGAGGCTCTCTGAAAAGTGAGTACTCTCCATTGCTTGTGTGGATATACTTGGCCACCTAGAAAGTGAGTTTATGGTCTCTTTTTAGTTTTATAAAATTATTATTATTTATTGTTAGTGTTTTTAGAGACAGGGTCTCGCTCTGTTGCCCATGTTGGATGCAGGGTGCGACAGCCTCAAACACCTGGGTTCAAGCTGTTCCCCCACCTCAGCCTGCCAAGTAGCCAGGACTGCAGTGGCACGCCACGCCCTGCTAAGGTTTGTGATCTCTTTATGGGTGTGTGTGTGTGTTATGTTTCTAAGTAGATTGTAAGCTTCCTGAAGGTGGAGGCCACAGTCTTCCTGATCAGGTCTGTGACCTTCTAATTGTTCAGTAGAAATGGGTCTGTTGCTGGGTGCATGATAATGAAACAGAATAGACCATGCCCAGGAAAGTGCGTAGAGGTGCAAGTCTTAATCAAGGATGCAAAGTGTGTTTGGCGTGACTCAAAGTAATGCCAAAAGTATTGCTCAAAGCAGCCTCTACCTATGGAATGATCGAAACAACGCCTCTTCAGAAAGACAGCATGTGTTTTACAGACCCACGGTTCCCCTGGAGTTCCCGAAATCCACTGAGAGTGTGGGGACTTGGATTCTTCTATCCCCCAATTCTCCTGATTCACTGCCACACTGTCCCTGGGCTTTATTAGGGTAAAACTTACCAGTATCTGGAAAAGTAGTAAAACCCTCATTTCTCTGAAAGCACTGGAATTGTACATGCAGGATGGATCATTTTCATTTATGTTTGGTATGACCATTATTTCAGCTGCTTCGTGTCTGTCAGAACTTATACATGCTGTTCGTTTCATGGCCAAAATATGGTGTGACCTATCTTGAAACCCCAAGAAAATTTCTCTAGCAACAGCATTGTTTTCTGACATTGTAAATCATCTCTCCTTCTACATAATTTTGCATGGCCATGATAAAAATAAATGTGGATATCTGAATTTTATAGTTGAAGACCTTAAGTGGGTACTTGTAAATTAGATTCTCTGAGTCCCAACAACATCTATTTATTGTTTTGCTTATAATTCTTTAATGTTTACCAAAGGGACCTCCTATTGCTTACAACAAAATAGCAAAAAACACAATATCTAGAAGTGTGTTTAGTCCAGCTAAGGGCTGATCTGGGGCTGCCCATGCAATCAAAACCTCTGTCTTAGCTCTCCCTGTGCCTTGAAAGGTAAAGCTCTCACCCGTTAACTCTCTCGGTTCACGGATATGTCACCGGAATTATTTTTTGTTTTGTGTTGTTGTTTTGTTTTGTTTTTTGCATATGGTACAAATCATATTGGAAAGAGGCAAATTAATCTCTTTAATACAAAATCATTTACTTAGTACCCACTATATGCAACACCAGTGACAGAAAAGCTACACAAAAAAGCACATCAGTTGGGAATGTGGTCGTGTTCAGCTTCTTGCTCATGTAAATAATTGGAAACAGAGTCAGTGCGTCACACTCCCACAACTCAGGTGCTGTTTCCCTTAATGGTTCCCTCCCTGTTCAAAGGCGGGATCATCCCCGGATTACTGCAGTTTTAGACAGCACGCTAATGTTCACTAACAGGGTAATGGAAATTAAAAATGTAAATAAGTGCTTGGGTTCCCTACCCCCAAATATGTCAGATAACTGCTTATTTTCCTCTAAATTAATGTGCTTTGAGGTTCTGTAGGCAGAGGCTAAACACCTATTACGAATATTATCATATGTCTCGTTTTTACTAATCTTTGGTTTGGGTGACTGGATTTAAGTGACGTAAGCAAGAAGGTATGGAAAGTGAGAGTAATCACAATGTGAAAATGCCAGTGAGACCCCTAGTGCCCTATGGCCTATTGGAGCAATTCCACCTGCCTTTTTTTTTTTTTTTTTTTTGAGATGGAGTCTCGCTCTGTCGCCCAGGCTGGAGTGCAGTGGCCGGATCTCCGCTCACTGCAAGCTCTGCCTCCCAGGTTTACACCATTCTCCTGCCTCAGCCTCCCGAGTAGCTGGGACTACAGGCGCCCGCCACCTCGCCCGGCTAGTTTTTTGTATTTTTTAGTAGAGACGGGGTTTCACCGTGTTAGCCAGGATGGTCTCGATCTCCTGACCTCGTGATCCGCCCGTCTCGGCCTCCCAAAGTGCTGGGATTACAGGCTTGAGCCACCGCGCCTGGCCTCCCCGCTTTTACAAGTTTCTCCCTCCTCCATCCCTTCTCCTGGAACTTCCTGCCTTGGTTTTCACTAGTTCAGACAGGCACTGTGTCTTCTCACCAGTCTCAGCTTCCTTTCACTCTAGATTTCTCCATTCTGGCCTGGGAACTTTACTTGTCATTCAGTTACCCCGGAGTCTCTTCCACCTCATCCCCAAACAACTTTCTAAAGTTTTCATTTAAGTAAAAACTAGTAAAACACTGGTAAGCACTGGTTAAATAACCTTTGTGAAATAAAAAATATGTAATCGAATTTGGGACTTCTTTATCTGATGACAATCTATGTTATTCATTTTGTGATGTTTCTAGAAACTCTCCAAATTAATCTCCACGTAAATCTGGTCCTTCCACCTTCAGAGGGCCTTTGGCTTGTAAAAATCTCAGTTTTCCAGTTGTATTATATTCGTGTACTTATCTGAAACAAATGCTGCATGTGCTTGTGCATGTGTTATTGTGTGTGCATGTGTTGTTGTGTGGATTGTGAATTCTTTCAGGAGGACAGGAACATATCCTTTATCGTCATCATCTTCTTTTTCTTATTTTTTTTCTCTTTTCATCATGAGTCCTATACTCACTGAATATCTATAATCGCAGAAGTCCCTCAATAAATGTTGTAAAGTTACTGGCAGTTTTGTGCTTAGGCAAAATTCCCATGATGTCAATAAAAAACTTTACCTGAAAAAGAAAGATAGGATAGAGCAGACAAAGCAGTATAATTCCGAGCTAGTTGAAATCTATATTATACCCATTTAACAAGGAAGCTTATTAAAAAATAATTAAAGAAAATGAGTAGTTTTAAATGTAAATTTTGTTCAAAATTTCTAATTTTAAATAGGTTTTGAAATACATAAAGCATAGTTTGTCATCATACAATGTATTTTCCCTTATCGGACCTACCTTGCAATTCCAAGAAAATTTCTCTGGCAACGGCATTGTTTTCTAACATTGTAAATAATCTCTTCCTCCACAAAATTTTATATTTGTGTAGCTTAAAACATTTGTGGGTGTGTGTGTTTTATGAGAGTTATTCAACCAAATAAGTGATTACCAAAGATATCATTTTATTGTTTTGTTTTTTATAAGTATGGATAGAATTTTTAACTCAATTTTTTTTTTTTCATTTAAAACTGTGTGGCATGGCAATTAGACCATCACACCAAAAAGCAAGTTAGAAAGGGAACAAAGGGCATAGCCATTTGTTTTGCATTCAAGGAAACATATTTCATAGGAAATAAAGAATATCTACCTGCGTTAAGAGATCAGAAACAAAATGGTGGTGTCATCCACAAGGACAAGGTGGAGCTAATGTATCCCCATCAGATGTCCTGGCAAGGCTTTTGAGTTTTGTTTTGAAATTTACTCAGACATACAAAGCCCGGGTAGAGAGTAAACAGCGTACTGGAGTTCAGTAATCCAGGCGACATTTCTAGTGCCTAACCTGGGAGAGAAGAAATGTACAAATTCTGAATGAGGTAAAGAATAGGCCCCTATTACTTTACTAGGAGATTTCTGCAGGGGAATTTCTGCAAACTCCAGCTCATTACGACGCAGTAACAAATGCAGTTCTAGAGAGACACCTACTAAAATTCCTGATTAACTAGGGACAAACCTGGCTCCTTGTACATCTAATGCCACTGTATTTACCTAGAAGTCAGCAAAACCCACAATAATGTACCATTATTTTCCTAAGTAAAAGTAAATGAATGTAAATCTAAATCATCCAACGCTATTGTGCCTTAAAAAGGCACATGTTCATAGAAAGTAACAGTGGGAACTGTGGAGTTTGTTGTCTGAATTAAATACAAATTTACACACCCAAATGACTAAAATAATGAAAGTGATAGATTAGGGTATTGATGCATAATCACTGTCTAGAATGCAGAACTTACGAGCAGCCTGATTTTGAGAACAATTACTTGTAATTAAAGCTGTGCTGGTTACCAAAAAAATAAATAAATAAATAGAGAAGTCCTTTGTGTGTAACACCAATTAATTACTTTTTTTTTTTTTTTTCAGCGAGAATAGCTCTTAAATGTTTGTGCTGCTATTTATATCTGACCACGTTCAGGAGTGGTATGAAATATGTATTGCTTAGCAGCTTTCTCAGAATGCTATTTGCAACTCACGCTTTTCAGTCAGTTTTCCTTAAACCCATTTAAAAAATAGTAACATCCGTAAGACTCTAAGAGTGATATTCAGATTCTTGTTTTCTTCATAATTAATAAAAACAAATCCCTAGACCCAACTAGACAGTTTGTAAATCAATTTCTCTAGCTGCCACCACCACCTGAATAGTGATTCAATTATAAACACAGTGCTGCTCAGGTATAGCAAGTATTTTTTTCTTGGTAAGGACTCAAAATATGACTGTGTTGTATTTAGCCACACAGCAGCCCTGTGGTTCTTAGTCAACCCAAAACAGGAGGTGGTGGTGGTTGGTGATTGTGTCACTGAGCACTCTTTGTCTTTTGGGAGCAGGGCAGGGTCAGCTGGCTGTCAGGGGCTGAAAGAGGCTTGGCCACTGGCATCCGGCTGCCATCCCAGCTCCCAAAGGTCTGATGACTGGCTGGCTCATCCACTGTCCCCAGTTTGAGGTCCCTGCTGGGAACTGGCCCTAGGGAGAGAGCTATGAGCAAATGCACCACTCAGTCCCCTCCTCCACTTAGTGACAGAGCAAGTTCTGGATTTTTCAGAACAGTCCTTTTTTTCAGGTGAGTTTATTATTTGCTGTGTAACCAACAGTGACTGAATTCCTTACCTGTTGTGAATCTGTTCATAAACCAGGCAACAACATCAGTTACAGGGTTCTATTTCTAGATCTGGAGTTCTGAAAAGAAAATCACTGTAGGAAACAGATCAGAGTAAATGTGAATATGAATTTTATTTGGGTGAATAATCTCTGAGTGTCATTTTTCTTCTTTTCTCCATTTTTCCAAGGTGAATGTAACATCTCTGCAATGAATAGTGATCTGTGTTGTGGTTAGAAATGCAGGATCAGAGATCCTGCTGCCCGGGTTCAATTCCTGGCTTAATCCTGTATTGCTGTAAGACTTTGAGGGACTTATCTTCAGCTGGACACCAGCGGCTCACACTGGTGATCCTCGCACTTGGGAGGCCAAGGTGGGTGGCTCCCTGGAGATCAGGAGTTCAAGACCAGCCTGGCCAACATGGAGAAACCCTGTCTCTACTAAAAATACAAAAATTAGCCAGGCGTGGTGGTGCCTGCCTCTAGTCTCAGCTACTTGAGAGGCTGAGGCAGGAGAATCGCTTGAACCCGGGAGGCAGAGGATGCAGTGAGCTGAGATGCTGAGATCATGCCACTGCACTCCAGCCTGGGCGACAGAGTGAGATTCCATCTCAAAAAAAAGAAAAGCTTGTCTTCACCAAGGACTCCATGGGTCCTCTCTATGAAACTGTAATGGTAAGGCTATTGTGAAGATTATGTAAGATATATATATAAAGAAGTTTTTACATTGCCCAATCCAAAAGAATCACCATTAATTAGTTGCATTTAAAAGATTATAAAAACACAAAAATAAATTACTTTCTCATGATTATTATGCCTCAAATTCTCATAATAGTGATCACTTCTTTAAGATGTTAAGGCATAAGGTTTTCCTGAAACACATTTAAAAAATAGTAACATCAGAAAGATTCTAATGTAAGAGAGGCATTAAGATTCCCCTTTTCTTCATAATTAATAAAGACAAGTTCCTCTACCCAGCTAGATGTACTAAATATGGACCTGGTTTTATGCTTAGGATATTTTTCAAGAAGGGCACACACAAAACTCTTAATAGCGATTTCCTCTGTGGAAAGGGAGAGTTGGGAGAAGGAAGGAAAACTTTTACCTTTTATATTTTTCTGTAGCATTTGAATTTTTACTGTGCATGGATATGTCTTTTACATTGCCTATTACAATACTCATTAACCCATAAGTGGAAATAAACATTTAAATTAACTAGTGGAGTACAGGATTCTGAAAGACCGGAGGTGAAAGTGAAGGAGCAGTGCAGGGAGTACAGACGAGCCCACGGCCCACCTTAGGGTATCACTGGGACATCCTGGGCCACTGAGCAATCCTGGGCCACAGACGCCATTGCTGACCTCAGCATGCCCTAATGCAGGCATGAAAGCACATAGGATTTGGGCTCAGTCACACCTGATGTTGAACATTGGTCTGTTCATCAGTGATCTGTGTGGCCTTAGGGAAGTTGCTTAATTTCTCTGTACAGCAATTTCCTCACTGGATATCTTTTTAAAAGGAGGATCATAATGTCTACTTTCATTTCTCCATGTCTAAGTGTGTTGTGAATACTATGTAAGTTCTGGCCTAGTGTAGGGTGTGGGGAAAGTTAACAAATCTTGGCTCTTCTTTCCCTCCCCTAACTCCTTGTCCAGTCAACTTTTTTTTTTTTGAGACAAGGTCTCACTCTGTCACTCAGGCTGGAGTACAGTGGCACAATTATAACTTACTGCAGCCTTAAACTCTTGGGCTTGAACAATCCTCCTGCCCCAGCTTTCAGACTTACAGGTGCACACCACAGCACCTGACTAATTTAAAAAAAAATTTTCTGGAGATGGATGTCTCACTGTGTTGCCCAGGGTGGTCTCAAACTCTTTGGCTCAAGCAATTCTAATGCCTTGACCTCTCAAAGTGCTGGGATTAGAGGCATGAGCCACTGCACTGACCCATTTTTTAAAAATTGTAAACGTGTTAATATTTATCAGAGAGTTAAATCCCCATCCTTTTCTCTCTCTCTACCCTCTCTCCTTTTCTTTCTCCCTGCCTTCTCATCTTTGTTTGTGTGTGTCCTTAAAAACTCACCAGAAGGAAGCTTTCCTGACCTTGTTGTGATGAACTGGATGTCTGTGTGCCCCCAAACGCCATGTGTTGAAATTCTAATGCCCAAAACGAAGGTGTTAAAAGGTGGTTAGATTTTGAAGGCAGAGCCCTAATGGGTGGGATTAGTGCCCTTATAAAAGAGACCCTGGAGAGATTCCTTGCCTTTCCCACCATGTTGGGGCATAGTGAGGCCAATTTTTATATATATACTTTAAGTTCTGGGATACATGTGCTGAATGTGCAGGGTTGTTACATAGGTATACACATGCCATGGTGGTTTGTTGCACCCATCCACCCATCATCTACATTAGGTACTTCTTCTAATGCTGTCCCTCCCCTAGCCCCCCACCCCCTGACAGGCCCCAGTGTGTGATGTTCCCCTCCCTATGTCCATGTGTTCTCATTGTTCAACTCCCACTTACGAGTGAGAACATGCAGTGTTTGCTTTTCTGTTCTTGTGTTAGTTTGCTGAGAATGATGGTTTCCAGCTTCATCCATGTCCCTGCAAAGGACATGAACTCATCCTTTTTTAATGGCTGCATAGTATTCCATGGTATATATGTGCCACATTTTATTTATCCAGTCTATCATTGATGGGCATTTGGGTTGGTTCCAAGTCTTTGCTATTGTGAACAGTGCTGCAATAAATGTACATGTACATGTGTCTTTATAGTAGCATGATTTATAACCCTTTGGGTATACACCCAGTAATGAGATGGCTGGGTCAAACAGCATTTCTAGTTCTAGATCCTTGAGGAACTGCCATACTTCTTCCACAATGGTTGAACTAACTTACACTCCCACCAACAGTGTAAAAGTGTTCCTATTTATCCACATCCGCTTAAGCATCTGTTGTTTCTTGACTTTTTAATGATTGCCATTCTAACTGGCGTGAGATGGTATCTCATTGTGGTTTGATTTGCTTTTCTCTAATGACCAGTGATGATGAGCTTTTTTCATGTTTGTTGGCCACAGAAATGTCTTCTTTTGACAAGTGTCTGTTCATATCCTTTGCCCAGTTTTTGATGGGGTTGTTTTTTTCTTGTATATTTGTTGAATTTCTTTGTAGGTTTTGGATATTAACCTTTTGTCAGATGGATAGATTGCAAAAAATTTCTCCCATTCTGTAGGTTGCCTGTTCACTCCAATGATAGTTTCTTTTGCTGTGCAGAAGCTCTTTAGTTTAATGAGATCTCATTTGTCAATTTTGGCTTTTGTTGCAATTGCTTTTGGTGTTTCAGTCATGAAGTCTTTGCCCATGCCTATGGTGAGGACAATCTTCTATAAACCAGGACAAGAACCAAATCTGGCAGCACCCTGATCTTGGACTTCCCAGTCTCCAGAACTGTAAGAAATAAACATGTGCTGTTAACACAACCCAGTTTATGGTATTTTGTTATAGCAACATGAACTGACTAAGACACTCATCCAAAATGGGTTCTTAAACAAATATACAAAATAACTCCCGACTGGGAAATTCTGGCTCAGAGTCTAAGCACTTTATGGCTGGGCTAATTTTCTCTGATTCTGTCAGAGTGGAAGTTCAGCCAGAAGCTATTCTTCTCTCTAACGCTGAGGAAAATTAATAATTTTTTTCTCCTTAGCCTTTATTCTAGGCTAAATAATCACTAATCATTTAGCTTTCCATTGTGGTCTTACTTTAAAACTATTTTTTGCATTTGAAGATGTTTCTCTTACACCTTCTCTAGGTTCTGCATGGCTCACAGTTGTAGCACCCAGTTCTGCATAATCCAGACAGAGTCTATTTGGTTGGTCCAGTGGCCTCCTCCCCACCCTCTTTTGCTTGTATTTGAGGGTTATTGTAAGGGACACAAGTCAGGAGAGTAAGAGGAAACCTTGGGAATTTCTTACCCACTCAGTTTCCTTCTTCTCTTATTTCCAGTCTCACAAGCACATCCTTCCAAACCTAGAATCAATTCTATGTTCATTCCCATTTAATTCCCTTCTCATCTTATTCTCATGTAATGATCTGACATACAAATCAACAAAAGTGTTCTCAAATGAAGATATAAAGGGCTACCTTTCCCAGGCACAAATGATATCCAACAATGCCCATCAAAGTGAAGACTGGATTTGCTGGTGGATAAGTTGGTTTCCCAGTTCCTCTAATCACTTGTAGGCGTGAATAAGAAAACACTAGATTGCTCCAAGGTAGGCTAGGAGTGAATATTCATTTTCCCAAAGATTGTCTTCTCATTAAAGGGCTTCATGATAGAACCTAAATTGCAAATTCCTTAAATTGCACTGAAAGTTGCTGGATTGAAATATCTTTGCAGTATAAAAATTGCCATGTCTATAATGCTCCCTACCTTATTTTTGAAATCTGGTGCAATTAATAGATACACAGGGATATTTTCATAGTACCCTAGATTCACAGAGGAAGAAGTGAAACTAATCACCTTTTACAAACTAGCAAAATTTCGGGACTGCTTAATGGAACTAGTGAATAGTGTAGCCAGTAGAGGTTACATTTCATCAAACAGTTATACAAAGCTCAAAAGTGAGATGCAAGATTTCAGACAAAGAGTAAAATCAATTCAGAAAAAGAGAGGATGAATAGATCAAAAGATGAAGCGATGAGGTTATGAAGAGTTGGAAGTGGAAAATGAATTTGAAAACTGTTTTGGTTAGAGGTTATAAAGGAGAAGGATCGATAATTATTTCACAGTGTTGAAAATCTTGTTAATATGAGTCCAAAGTTGTGAAATGTGATACTTCTTGGAGATAGATCTTGCAATTAATTGGAAGTAACGAGAACAAAAGTATCAGAGTGGGCCGAGGGAGAGCTGCTTGGGAGCAAATGAGTCTTTACATAACCTTAAATAACCAAATGTCTTTGCAGACAGAAGATTGGGGTTTGAGTTTACTCCCCTCCCCATCAGTTCTGCATAGCAGTCAAAATGCTTTTCTAAACAACTCAAATATCATCATGTCCTTCCTTAGAATTGGTCAGTAGCTTCTCGTCATTCGCAAAATCCAAAACCTGTAACATCATCTTTCCATAGGTGGTCTGTGTCCAGGCTTGCCTGGGACTGTCTGGTTTGTGCTGCTTGTTCTGGAGTGATTTTTTAAATAACATATTTTTCTTTAAATCATGGTAAAATACACATAACATAAAATTTACCATCTTTTCAATTTTTAGGTGCACAGTTCAGTGGTATTAAGTACATTTATATTGTTGTGCAATCATCACTATTGTCCATCTCTAAAATTCTTATCTTGCAAAACTGAAACTCTGTATCCCTTAAACACTAACTCCCCCTTCTCCTCTCTCCCCAGCCACTGGCAAGCACCATTCTATTTTGTCTCTCAGAATTTGACTACTCTACCCACCTCATAGAAATGGAACCCTACAGTATTTGTCTTTTTGTGACTACCTTGTTTTTAACCACTGCTGCTCTCTTCTGGTTACTATTTGTATAGAATATCTTCTTGTCCTTTGACTTTCAACCTGTTTGGTCCCTGGAGCTAAAGCGAGTCTCTTGTGCGTAGTTGAATCATGTATTTTTTTAAAAAATCTATTCTCTCAATCTTTGTCTTTTGATGGGAGATTTTAAAATATTTACACTTGAAGTAATTACTGATACGGAGAAGCTTAGTTATGTCATATTGCTATTTGTTTTCTATATGCCATATAGTTTTTTTGTACTTCATTTCTTGCATTACTATTTTGTGCTAATTGATTTTTTATAGTAAAATGTTTAAATTCCCATCTCATTTCCTTTTGTGTATACTCTACAACCATATTTTTTTGCAGTTACCCTGAAGATTACCCTTAACATCCTAAGGTTATAACAGTGTGATTTGAATTTATAGCAGCTTAATTTCAATTAAAAAAAAAACAAAAAACTCTGCTTCTATACAGTCCCTTCCCTACACCCTTTCAGGTATTGGTGTTACAAAATTAAATGCTTAAATATTGCATGGCCAAAACCAAACAAATAATTTTTTAAATGCATTAATGTCTTACATTATGTAGAAAACAAAATTGGAGTTACAAACCAAAATTACAATAATACCAGCTTTTATAATTTCCTATGTATTTACCTTTACTGAGTTCTTTATTTCATCATGCTGCTTCATGTTACTTTCCAGTGTCCTTTCATTTCAACTTTAAGGACTCCTTTCAGCAGTTCTTTCAGGGTAGGTCTAGTGGTAATGAATTCCTTAAACTCTTGTTTATCTGGAAATGTCTTAATTTATTCCTCACTTTTTTTTTTTTTTTTTTTTTTTTGAGATGGAGTCTGGCTCTGTCGCCCAGGCTGGAGTGCAGTGGCATGATCTCAGCTCACTGCAAACTCCACCTCCCGGGTTCACACCATTTTCCTGCTTCAGCCTCCCCAGTAGCTGGGACTACAGGTGCCCACCACTAAGCCCAGCTAATTTTGTGTATTTTTTAGTAGAGACAGGGTTTCACTGTGTTAGCCAGGATGGTCTTGATCTGCTGACCTCATGATCCACCCGCCTTAGCCTCCCAGAGTGCTGGGATTACAGGTGTGAGCCACTGTGCCCAGCCTATTCCTCACTTTTAAAGAATAGTTTTGCTGGATATAGGATTCTTGCTTGACAGTTTTTTTTCCTTTCGGCACTTTGAGTATATCAACTCATTGCCTTCTGGCCTCCAGAATTTCTGATGAGAAATCTGTTGATAATTTTATTGAAGATCCCTTGTATGTGATAAGTTACTTCTCTCTTGTAGCTTTCAAGATTCTCTCTGTCTTTGGCCTTTGACAGCCTGATTATAATATGTCTTGATGTGAGTCTCATGGAGTTCATCCTACTTGGAGTTCATTGAGCTTCTTGGATGTTTATGTCTTCCATCAGATTTGGGAAGTTTTTGGCCATTATTTCTTCCAAAAATCTCTTTGCCCCATTCTCTCTCTTTTCTCCTTCTGAAACTCCCACGATGTATGTTGGTCCATTTGAAAGTGTCCCATGGGCCTCTGAGGCTCTGTTTACTTTTCTTTGTGTTTTTAAGGCTCAATAATTTCAATTGTTTTAACTTCAAGTTAACTGATCCTTTTTTCTTCTGCCTTCTACCTTCTACCTTCAAATTCCTCTAGTAAATTTTTCATTTTAATTATTGTGTTTTCAGCTCCAGAATGTCTTTTTAGTTTCTTCTATTGATAGTTTCTTTTTGTTCATGTACCATTATCTTGACTTTTTCCATGATTTCCTTTAGTTTTTTTTTTTTTTTAGCATCTTCAAGACAATTGTTTTAAAGTTTTTGTCTAGCAAGTCTGTCATCTGGTCTTTCTCCAGGATGGTTTCTCTTGGTTTATTTTTTCTTTTTGAATGAACCATACTTTCCTGTTTCTTTGTGTGCCTTATGATTTTTTATTAAATTGAAAACAGGACATTTGAATCTAATAATGTAGTAACTCGGGAAATCAGATTCTCCCCCTTACTCAGAGTTTATTGATTTCTATTTTTGTTTTTGTCCCGTGATTGTTGTAGGCTGTCTCTGTACCAGGGATTAGCATGAGGTATAAACTTAAAGTCTTTTCAGGTCTTTTTAAAGGCCTCCATCTATCCTTGAGCATGCACTGTGACTTTCGAAATTCCTGAATATGTGGTCATTTTTTTTTTCTTTGAGATGGAGTCTTGTTATTTGGAGTGCAGTGGCATGATCTCAGCTCACTGCAACCTCCGCCTCCTTGTTCCAGTGATTCTCCTGCCTCAGCCTCCAAGTAGCTGGTACTACAGGCATGTGCCACCACACCTGGCTAATTTTTGTATTTTTTAGTAGAGACAGGGTTTCATCATATTAGCCAGGCTGGTCTCAAACTCCTGACCTCACGATCCACCTGCCTCAACCTCCCAAAGTGCTGGGATTACAGGTGTGAGCCACTGCGCCCAGCTATGTGGTCACTTTTGGATGTCCTAGAGTCTGAATGTTTGGCTCCCAAAATAGGAAAAACAAGAAAAATGAAGTGAGAGGAGGGCACTAGCCTATTAAATCCCCTGGAAGTTGCTTCAGGCAGAGGAAAAGGGTCCTTTTTGCCCTCCCTGGATCTTGGAAGCTGCTGGCAAGCTGCTCCAGGAACCCATGTATGGCTGCCTGACTTGGGACTGGGGGCTGAGTAGCTGTTATGAGTGGAAATTGATCAAAACTTGCCATAATTTACTGTCCAAGCTTTCCCCCAGGAAATTGCAAGCTTTCCCCCAGGAAATTGCAAGCCTTCAAATGTACTCCAGAGTTTCAAAATAGTTACATCAGACAGATTCTGCCAGTGCAATTATTGTCTAAGTGGGGAAACAGATTCCTGGGACTTTCTACTCTGCCACCTTTCCAGAATTCTGTCTATTCCTGGTATGATTTTTGACAGCACCCCCTTCATGCATATGACCATCCAGTTTGGACACTGGCTTGTCTGCACCACCAGACTCATATCATGGCCTCCTCACCTCCATCACTGCTGGCCAGATACACAGCTGGTTGCTCCCATCGTGTGGTCCTCTTCTTTCTCTTAATAGTAGACCTCTCAATTGTTAGCTGAGCCCTATCTCACGGAGTAAAGATGATTTCTCAGCCTCCTTAGCAACTAGGTGTGGCCCTGGACTAAGTATTAGACAAAAGAGTGTATGCAAAAATGATGGATGTAAGTTTGAATAAAGCCTTTAAAGGGAGGAGGTGTGCCCTTGCTCCCTCTTCCTAATCCTGCTGCTTGGAACATGAATGTGGACGGAGACTTCTTGAACCGTAGAGCTGAGAGTTTACCTTAGAGATTGTAAGACAACTGCAAATGAATTAATGGTGCAGAGCTACATAGCAGCTCTGGATGACCTACTGTTGGACTGTTATATAAGTGAAAATGAATGCCTATTTACTTTATGTCACATTTATTTTAGAACCCTTTTACATATAGCTACATGTATAGCATACCCAAGTAAAATAGAATCTGATACTAGAAGTGCCTAAAATATGTGGTATTGACTTCAAGGTGGAAGCCAGCTTCAAAGACTCAGAAATTGCAGGCTGGAAGACAATTTCCCCTTTTTATGGTATGGTAAAATGCTTGGTAAAACCATCTTCTGCAATAACCCGGAAGCCAGATCACATACTGACCACACTTAGCTCTAGGGAAAATTGGTCGGGTAAATTGTAAATGACGAGTTGATGGGTGCAGCACACCAACAAGGCACAAGTATACATATGTAACAAACCTGCACGTTATGCACATGTACCCTACAACTTACAATATAATAATAATAAATAAATTTAAAAAAAAAAACAAAAACAAAAAAAAAAAAAAAAAAAAAATTCTGTTGGGTGCTGGCTGCTTCTTGCTGCTTTTTGCAAAAGGCCTAAAAGGGAGAGAGAAACTCACATTGGAGATAGTCAGTTGGCAAGCAGTGATGGAAGGGGATTTTGTGCTGCAAAGGGCCGAACTCAGTGTCTGTAGCATAAAATCTAGGTTGACTGAGAGACTGCTTAAAAAAGTCAGCTGTGGCCGGGTACGGCGGCTCACGCCTGTAATCCCAGTACTTTGGGAGGCCAAGGCAGGTGGATCACCTGAGGTCAGGAGTTCAAGATCAGCCTGGTCAACACAGTGAAACCCCATCTCTGCTAAAAACACAAAAGTTAGCTGGGCATGGTGGCATGTGCCTGTAATTCCAGCTACTCAGGAGATTGAGGCAGGAGAATCCCTTGAACCCGGGAGGTAGAGGTTGCAGTTAGCTGAGATTGCACCACTGCACTCCAGCCTAAGCAATAGAGGAAGACTTCGTCTCAAATAATAATAATAATAATAATAAAATAAATAAATAAATAAAAAGTCAGCTGTTCCTGTGCCCTGAAATAAAGCCATTGTAAGTAAAGCTACTTGATTAGGAGGAGATAAGTTAGTGATCCAAAGTCTTTTTCGGCCACCTCTGTGTGTGTGTGATTTTTCCTTTTTGCCAGACAATGAGAGAGAAAAAGAGAGAGAGAGAAAGGAGGAAGAAGAAGAGGAAGAGGAGAGGAGAAGGGGCGAAGAGGGAAGGGAAAGAGACAAGGGAGGAGAAGAGGCGAGGGGAAAGGGAAGGAGAAGAGAGAGTAAATGGCAGTCCAGTGTCAAATACATTGTATGGCTTCCTTTCTCAAGCCTGTCATTTCAGGAGTCTCCAAATGCTGTCATGCAGTTAAGAGAAAGAAAAGTAAATAGAACACAGGGTCAGTAAGTAGAAAACCAAAGCTTCAGGCTTAAAAACTGTTGTTAATTGGCTGAAGTTATTTGCACATGGGATTGATAGGCCAGGAGATGACTGAATTTTTGAGGCAATTACATTGCCAAATAAGTTGGATGTTTGGCCTGCCCAAGCCTGTGAACACTCAACCTCTAAGGCCACTCCTGGGCCTCTGAAGCGGCACTGGCAGGAATGGGCTCTGAAAGCTGGACAGCTGCCAAGAAGGACAAACCCACCAGTGCTCATCTCAGATGTTGCCAAAGAGGGGAATGGATTAAGTCCAGAAGGCAGAGTCCAGGAACTCTGAAGACAATGTGCAGGGAAGTTCCTCCCAGAGGGCAGGATGTGGAGCTACCAGATGGTCCAATGTGCACGCACACACAATGCACGCTGTACTCCACAGGGAAGCTACCATAAAATGTTTTCCTGAATGAGCGGTCACTGGAAATTTTTCATCTTTCTCTTTACAGATTGGGGCAGGAGAGTGTTATAATTACTCTATGTATTAGCCTACTAGGGCTACCCTAACAAAGTGCCACAAACTATGTGGTTTAGTGTCATCTCCCAGTTCTGGAAGCTGGAAGCCTGAGATCCAGCTGTTGGCAGGATTGGCTCCTTCAGAGACTGTGAGGGAGAATCTGCTCCAAGCCTCTCTCCTGGCATCTGGTGGTTTGCTGGTGACCTTGGGTGTTCCCTGGTTTGTAGTGGCATACACCATGTCTGTCTTCCTTGTTCACATGATGTTCTCCCTGTGTGTACCTGTGTCCAGGTGTCCTCATGTTATAAGGACACCAGTCACCTTGCATAAGGACCGCCCTCCACCAGTATGGCCTCATCTTAACTAATTACAGCTGCAATGACTCTATTTCCAAATAAGATCAAGTTCTGAGTGACTGAAGGTTAGAACTTCAACATATGAATTTTGGGGAGACCCAATTCAACCCATAACGCTCGATTCCTTCTCTTCCATTGTATAATGAGTATGTCAAGGATAGACAATTTGTCTCTTAGTTCATGGGTCACTAGAATAGAGTTCTACATCTGGGCCTGCTGGAGGGAATTCCAAATTGAAAGAATTTTACTGGCAAGAAATCCTGAAGCTTTGAACCAGATGCAGTATCCAGATGTAGGCTTGGGATTTTATGACTTGGGAAGTCAGTGAGTATGTTCCAAAGGGAGATATGCAGAACTCTTTGCAGGGACAAAGGAACAAACCATAGCAGAGGTTATTCTTATGCTCTAATTGAACAGAATCTTCAGTTTTTATCTAGATACATGGATGCCCAGAATGAAGTCCATATTTCCAGGCTCTCTTGCAGCTAGGTTTGGTCATATAACTAAACTCAGGCTAGGGTGCACCTTCTAGGTCGTATCCTGAAAGGAAGAGGATAATATATGTTTCTTCCTTCTCTTGCCCCATTCCCCAACTCTGCTGCTTAGAACACAGATGTGGGGGTAGCTGATGTAAACTCTGAGGACAAGGGCAACTCCCCAGCAAGGGAGGGATAAGAAAGAAGAATCCTGGCTTCTTGGACACAGAGCTGAATCACCACCCTAGTCCCAGGCTGCTTATTCATGTCATGTTCCTGGAGAGAAAATGACTTCTATGCTACCTGAAACCAAGTGGATAGTTTCATGAAGACACTGACCTTCCCTCACTTCTTTACAAAGCCAAGTTAGAATTTCTTTGCACTTTGGAGCCTTTGCACAGACTGTGCCCACTTCCTCTTCCCTGCTGCCCCCTTCTCGAACTCCCATCCCCCAAAATTTCATTCAAACATCACTTCTTCAGAAGAACCTGTTACCTTCAGACTTGCTCAGGCCTCTCTCTTATATACCCTTGTCACATCCTATGCCTTGCCTCTATAGCATATCAATCAATTCTAACTCAACACAGTGGAATTATTTGATTAAAAATTGTCTCCACAGCCATAGTTGTTGTCTCTATGACAATAGTCATCTCAAGCTCCTGGGAGCAGGGCAGTTGTATTAGTCAGGGTTCTCCAAAGAAAGAGAACCCATAGTTGCCGGGTGCGGTGGCTCACGCCTGTAATCCCAGCACTTTGGATTACAAAGTGGGAGGCCGAGGCGGGCGGATTACGTGATCAGGAGATCGAGACCATCCTGGCAAACACGGTGAAACCCCATCTCTACTGAAAAGCCAAAAAAATTAGCTGGGCATGGTGGCGGGCGCCTGTAGTCCCAGCTTCTAGGGAGGCTGAGGCAGGAGAATGGTGTTAACCCGGGAGGCGGTGGAGCTTGCAGTGAGTGGAGATCATGCCACTGCACTCCAGCCTGGGCAACAGAACGAGACTCCGTCTCAAAAAAAAAAAAAAAAGAAAAGAAACAGAACCCATAGGATAAATGGAGCCATACCTATGCATAGATGATAGAGGAAATTTAGATTGCACACTGGCTTATGCAATTATGGCTTATGCAATTATGGAGGCTGAGAAGTTCCACAAGCTGCCATCTGCAAGCTGGCCCAGGAAAGCTGGTGGTGTGGGTCTCATCCCAACCAGGGGAGCCAGTGGTGTAAGTTCTGGTTTGAGCCTGAAGGCCTGAGAACCAGGAGCACCAATGACTGAGAGCAGAAGAAGACGGATGTCTCAGCTCAAGAAGAGAGGGAGCGAAATCACCTTTCTGCTGCCTTTTTATTCTATCTGTGCCTTCAGCAGATTGGATGGTGCCCACCCACACTGGTGACAGCTGATCTTCTTTACTCAGGCTACTGATCCAAATGCTAATCTTTTTTGGAAACACCCTCCCAGACACACTCAGAAATGGTGTTTTGCCAACTATCTGGGCATCCCTTAGTGCAGTCAAGTTGGCCCATAAGATTAACCTTCGCAGCAGCGTAGGACTTGCTCTGTCTGTTAGGCAGCCTCTAAGAGGGCCCCAGATCATCCGTGCGACGTGGGACTCCCATCTCCTCCCCTTGAGTGTGGGCCCACCTTATTGACTTGCTCTGCTAGAATATGGGAGAGAGAATCAGAGGTCATTTGTGAGACTAAGAAAAAGGCTGTGGCTTCTAACTAGGGTATACCTCTTGGATCCCTTCTGCTGGGGGACGCCAAACACCATGTCATAAGGCAGCCCTGTGGAGAGAGACCCACAGGGGTGAGCTTGGGAGCAGATTCTCCAGCCCTTGTTGTGTTTTGAGACAAATGGAGCCTCAGCTGACAGTTGGACTGTAACCTCATGAGAGATTTTGAATCAGAGGCACCCAGGTAAGCCACACCCAGACTCCTGAACCACAGGAACCATGAGATAATAATCTGCTAAGTACTGGGTTCATTTCTTACCCAGCAAGAAGTGACAAATACACTTGTTCATCACTGCATCTAAGCACCTATCCTAATGTTTGGCACAGAGTAGGCTGTTGATAAATCTAGTTAAATAGATAATGTATAAATTAAGGGATTAGCTAATCGTAAGCTCTCAGGCTCTCTTAAATCTTGAGCTCTTTGTTATTAAAATGAGTTATATTTATCTTTAAATGAGAAGTAGACGGTCTTCTGCGTTAGAGTATCTTATAAACTATAAGGGATGGCACAAATATTAAAATTGTTTCATCATGTATGTTTGCTGTATGTTCAAGAAGTGATCTGAGGGCACCGATGGTTTTATTTTCTATGAAGGGCCACCCTTGCTGGAGATGCATACAGCATATCATATTGCTTACTTTAAATACTTCACAGTCAACCATGGATGTGAAGTGTGTGTTCACCTTTGTTTTAAAGGACATCCTAGGAATGGCAATCAGCATCTAAAAGAACCTAAGCAGAACCCACACCTCAGGGGTGAGGAGTTATAAGGTGAAAGATTTTCACCAGGAACCCACACTCCAAAGGAAGTGCTTCAAGTATCATTCTCTAAATGTGCCCTGGAGAGTCCAACCATTTGCATCCCAGATGTTAGGAACAACCTCTCACTGATGAAATAAACGGCAGTGAAGATCAGTGGTTGGCTTAAGGGATTTGGGGATCCTCACTACCCTTATGTCTGTAAGGAGCTGGTGTAGTTTTGGCCCAGTCCCCACTAGAGGAGGCCTGCCAGGCTGCCACAGACACCACTGTGTGGGCCACGGAGCCAGCCTTTCATTCAGAGTGCAAGACAGAGTGGGACTTCCCTAAACTTCTCAGAGTGGGTCCCCACGATTCTTTTTTCATTTGTGTGGCATAATTTTGCCAGAGACTTGCTCTGTGTGTAACAAAGGGTTGTGGGGCGGGAGACGAATAGCATTTATCTACCTTCAATTCATGGCCATTACTCGAATTCAGCTGAACAACCTGATGTGGTTGAACCTCTCAGTTGTCTCAGGCTAGCTCACAAAAGCAAGTATCCGTAGGCGCTTCCTGAACTTCAGGACTTACCGTGGCCACATTGTCTGCTACCTGAAACAGGGCACTCGGTCAAAACTCAGAAAGACCAATACAATTACTATTTAATTAATCCCATTTGCCTTAGGTCTCCCCAGATGGAGAATTCTGATGGGAATCAATTTGCTAGAAATAACTCAGGTCTCCAGGCTCTTGCCACGCCTTCGTGCAGGTCTCCAGCTTGTCACAGCGTGACCTTCTGAGTGATCCTGTGCTACCTCACATGCCCAGCTGTGTCTGCTGCTGCCTATGAATATAGGTCCTGCAGGCACCTGTGAGGCCTTCAGGGCTCCACAGAGAGGTTGGCAGACTGTCCTTGCTCCCCGCAACTCTTTGTCACCCTCTGTCACTCTAGCCCTGAAATATCCCTGCTTTACCACAGTCTCAGGGAGTCTCTCCCAGATTGCAGCTTGTGCCAATGGCACACCGACTGTCAGGGTCACATCTTCTCCTTGCAGGGAGAAGGGACAGGAGATAAACCTTGTCTCTTTCCCTTTTCTCTCTACATCCCCTTCTGCAGGGAACATCATGCTATCACCCTCTCCCTCCTCCTCCTGCTAAAGCAAAAGTCCCTAAGCCTTCTGGTTCTGAGTCAGCCAGTCTTCCAACCGCCAGACACACCAGATATACCCACACCCTCACCACGGACACTGACAGGCTCCAGCTGGGATCTTGGCTACTTAATTAATGTAATTTCATAGCAATACTTTAAAAACATCAGGTCCAAGAGGGCTCTTGGTTGGGTGAAGATAGGGAATTTTCTCCCTACTCTGTCCTCATGAAAAAAGAAGTCTCACTCCTCAGTTTCTTCCTCCAGCTCTCACAGTCTTGGCTTCTGCAGCTTGGGAAGAAATGATCAGCTCCTATCCTAATCAACCCAGCAGAGGAGCTGGAAGGTGGAGGGGATGTTTTCCTGGCAAATGTAAGAACATGCAGAAAGTGGCACTAAGATTTCACATCAACAATTAGTCCTCTGTTGAGGTAACAAGTGGATTAACACCATTTATAAGTATGAACCCAAGAATGTCCTGGAAAACAGCCTCTCCAAGATGTATTGGGATGGAGCCGTGAGAACAGATGAACAAATTCTGGCCAAGAGACCAGATATTCTGTTGTCTGACACACTTAATAAACCAGAGATGCTCACTGATACTGCTTTCTTACTAAATAGAAATATCCCAAGAACATATGCAGAGAGTAGAAATAAGTATGTGGCTTTGACAGAGAGTTGGAAAGAAAGCAGAACGTGAGAGACAATAGAAAAGCTAGCTGCCTTTTCTGTATCTTCCAGGGGTTCCCCAGATCCAGCAACTGGACATTCACTTTGAATGAGCCTCCCCTAAAAGGCAAAAGCTGTGTATACTTCTATGTTGTTGTTTTTTTTTTTTTCGTTTTAACAATAGATAATCAAATGTGCTTAGCTTTTGTTTATTTTCAAAGTATATACAGAGCCATTCATCCCAATAACAAGAATGTAAAAATAATGATGTGAAGACATATCAGGCTCTATATTGAGGGTGCATAGGTAGGGGTACATTTTCTGTGTGTGTGTTATACTTCAATGGAAAGGTTTAAAAATGCCAGTGCTGAAGATCGTAGCTCTCGTCTGGGCCTTGGTGAACCAACCTTATTCACATACATTTTCCTGAGTGCTCTGTCTGGTGTTAAATCTCACAGCAGAGCCTTTGATTGCGCGATTCCTGGACCAAGTGGCGACTTCAGCACTGGCCACCTGAGTCTTCTGATAGACCTGCATTTTGAGCTCTGATAGACACAGAGGATGATGTCGGGAACATTAAGACAGTTACCCCATGGCCTTCGTCAGTGCCCAAGCCTCTGCCTTTCACCTGAGAAGGAATTTCCAAACTGCCTAATGAGGGAGAAAACCATGTCCGTGGTCCCAACAGAGTCCAGAGGACCCCCTGAGAATCTGGATAGGAATCCAGAAGATGTGCCAGAAAAGACCCACAGATGATACCCTGGGATGCAAAAGGAAGACTCCTTCAACACCAGCCAAGGGATGTATGTAATACTGCAAGAAGCCAGCTGGGGATTCTATTCTTTAAAAAAAAAACCAAAAACCAAAAAACAAACCCAACAGGCCCTTGTCTGCATGGCCTTTCACAGCCACAAGCGCTGCCATTGGCTGCGGGCTGGAGAACAAAGCCCAACAAAGTTGCATTTCAATTGCCCTGCATCGAAGTGGTTTGCAGTCCTGTGGCTATGTAGTCAGTAAGCCCACTACGTTCTTCTTTGCAATCTAGGTAAATGAAATAAAAACACGCATCTTGAGAGTAATAATTCAAGCAGTATGAAAATTTATTGGGTTGAAAAAGTCTGGAGATGAGTAATGCTTGAACACATTCCAGAATCTTCTGTCTGAAGCAAACCCAGACTGATCCGCAAGGTGACAGTGGCATTGGCACGGTGAATGTCGCACACCTCAGAGTCAGAAGGGAGCTGACATCATGGCATCTTCATCCCGTGGGGTCGCACAGGGCTGCTCACTGCCGTGTGTGCTCACCCTGGCAGGCAAGAGGCATCCCCAGCAAAACCAGTAGCCGCCCATAGATGCCCAACCTGTCATATTGTGCATATGACCTGGGTTGTGCTCAATGTTCAGGCTTGGAGCACCCTTACATAGAAAAAAAATAAGAGAAAATAAGAAAATAAGTAAAGTACACATCTTGAGTCTTGTCTTCAAACCCTAACGATAAGAGAGAAAAAGTGGCTCTTTGGAAATGTGAAAGAGAAAATAGTCAAGCTACTCAGGTATCGAATCTGAGCAGATTATCTTTATCCATCTGTTAGCAACTCCTGTGCCCGCTCCCTGCCCCTCCACATACACCACATAGTGATTTTTTTAAGCATGCTTTTAAATGATGCTCAACAGTTTTGGGGTTGAAAATGCAAAGAGCAAGCAAGAGTAGAAGCAGAGCTGGCTTCTGTGAGGGTGGAGAGGCCAGTGATGCCGGTGAGTGATCTCAGCTACGATGGAGGCTTCCCCAGCCCCAAACTCCCTCCTTCCCTCTTTGTTTATTCAAGAAACACTTGTCAAGCACCTACAATGCGCTAGATTCTGTGCTTGATGTTTGCCTGACCAGCATGAACAAACTCGGCACTGCTCTGTGCAGTGATAGCAATCAAACACGCTGCTCCGAATCCCTGGAGGAGATGGCTCCCGTGACTGCGCCCAGGGTGCTGGAGGCAGAGAGGGCCTGTGGGGCTCCAGGTTTGGGCCTGTGGGTGGCGTAAACACCCAAAGAGCTATCAACAGGTGTGTTGCAGTCAGAGGTACACTTTTATTGATAGGCTTGATTTCAGGATAAAGACTTTTTGAAAATTGGCTCTTAAATTTTTAATATAATATTATTAGATATCAGCTTGTATTTGCTTATTTATTTACACAACATAACTTTTCCGTGTCGCTTACAGCTTCTCCCCCTCTCTCCCATCTCTCTCTCTGCCGAGACCACTTGTTTGGGTCTGGGGTAGGTGGAGTTTCCTGAATCAGCTTTTCGTGCTTCCAAGTCTCGGATGGCTCCTCTCTTTGCAGTTGTCCTTTCTCTTCCATGTCTTTTCCTCTACTCTCCCCCTTATCTTTGTTTTTCAACTTGACTTGAAACACTCATGGATAAATGCATGCTTTTCATTTTCTCTGTGTCAGGGGTAATGTAGGGCTTTCCAAGTCCTCAAAGCCAGCCATGAACCTGCTGGGAGATGCTCTTCTCCCAGGCTTTCAGGACATGGTTCCCACCACACTTCTCTTCCCAACGTGCAGCTTTATGTTCCACTCTGCTGTTCCACTCTGTCCGCTGCCTGGGTCATCACAGGCGGCATCTCCCTTTCAGCACATCCCTTGCAATGTCTTATGACTGTTTGTGGCCATGGAGCACTTTTTTTTTTTTTTTTTTTTGAGACGGAGTCTCGCTCTGTTGCCCAGGCTGGAGGGCAGTGGTGTGATCTCAGCTCACTGCAACCTCCGCCTTCCAGTTCAAGCAATTCTCCCTGCCTCGGCCTCCCGAGTAGCCGGGATTACAGGTGCCTGCCACCACACCCGGCTATTTTTTTTTTTTTTTTTGTACTTTTTAGTAGAGACGGGGTTTCGCCATATTGGCCAGGCTGGTCTTGAACTCCTGACCTCAGGTGATCCGCCTGCCTTGGCCTCCCAAAGTGCTGAGATTACAGGTGTGAGCCATGGTGCCTGGCCCGTGTATCACATTTTGACCATACAGTTGTCCCTCAGCATCCATGGGCATTTGGGTCCAGGACCCTTTGGGCTATGAAAATCCTTGAATGCTCAAGTCCCTGATATAAAATTACCAGTTTTGTGTATATGACCTACTCACACCTTCCTGAATACTTTAAATCATCTCTAGGTTACTTATAATACCTAATACAATGTAAATACTATGTCAGTAGTTGTTATACTGTATTTTTAAATTTGTATTTTTTATTGTTGTATTTATTTTTTGTTGTTATTTTTTTCTTTCTTTTTCTCCTGAGCATTTTACATCCATAGTTGACTTAATCCGTGGATGTGGAATCCATGGATACAGAGGACCAACTGTATACAGTTATCCTCTTTCTTAAAGTCAACTTACTCTCATTTTGCAAAAACTCCAACTATTTGTTAAACTCTCAGTAAATTTGAAACCATTCTTCCATGTGGAGAGCTTTATGATCTCCTTCAAGTACAATAGTAAAATTAGCTAACCGTTTTGGAGTACTTACTATGTCTTTAGAAGCTTACTAAGCACTTCACCGTCACAATAGTTGATATATCATCTCTCAATTGACTCTCACATTAGTCCTATGAGGTAGGTATTGTTATTTTACAGATGAGTGAAATAAGACCTGGAGAGTTTGTGCGATCTGCCTGTAGTTGCATGGCTGTCAGTGGAATAAGGAGAATGCAAAGGCACGTTGAGTGGAGGAAAAGAGAATTCAGACATAGCATTTCTTTCCTTTCCGCTTAATTTACAGAGTAGAGAAGACGCTGCTTGTAGATATTTTGCTTTTCTAAGTCTTAGGGGAGCCAAAGGGAGCTATAACAATCACCGTTGCCCAAACTTGACCTTCATTTGACCCCAGGGAAAGTTGAGCAGCCCAAAGAAGACATGGGCTGAAGAGCTTGAACCCCATAAAGAACCCCAAGCCCCTCTATCGTACCCCATTTTTAGTGCTTGAGTCTGTCATAAGGGCTACCATATTTTCCTCAGATACTTAATTATCACCAAAGCCAAGTTGTTGGTTGATCATAATGTGATTTTTAGACCATCTATATAATAACAAAAATGATGAAATGGTGAAAAATTCAGTCAAGTGCTTGGTTGAACCTTTTTTTTTCCTTGTTTATGTAATGTCCAATAAAGCCAAATCTAATTTTTTACAGAATGAGTTGGGCCCACATTTTTCTGTAAAAATAGATTTTCAGGGAAAATGGGAAATTGACAATTTCCCTAAGAATTATATATGAAGAAGTGCTCTCTTGTATTTGAATAATGACAAGAGATTAGGCATTCCTGCATGCTTTTTCCCCCTTATTAATGAATTAGAATCCACAATTGATTTAAAATTAAATAAAATTCGCATAAGCATCAGTCACGTCTTCATTACCAGTCACTTGCGCTTTGTAAAACTGGATTTCCATTTAAATGGCTTCATGTCAAAATGGGAGTTGACTGTGGCTGTGGGGAGCCCAGCTGGGAGGCAACCTGACCTGGCCCAGCCCGCAGCCAGTGCCCTGGCACAGGCAGCTGTGAGGGGCACAGCCAGACATGGGCAGAGGCTGACGGGCAGGCACAGACACAGAGGGCCATGACCAGCCGGAACAGGGGCAGCAGGAAGCACCAAGTGAGACTCCTGGATCACGGGCACCTTAGAGCTTCATCTCATGACACTGGCTTCTTACAGTAACACACACATCCCTTGGTTGGCATTGAAGGAGTCTTCCTTTTGTGTCCCAGGGTACCATCTGTGGGTCTTTTCTGGCATATCTTCTGGATTCCCATCCAGATTCTTAGGATCCTCTGGACCGTTGGGACCATGGACATGGTTTTCTCTCTCATCAGGCAGTTTGGAAATTCTTTCTCAGGTGAAAGGCAGAGGCTTGGGTGCCGACTAAGGCCCTGGGGTAACTGTCTTAAGGAATTTTGGCCTCATGATTCACTAGTTGAATTGAAAATGTGAGAACACAATGTTACACAATTAATTTTATTTCTTAATTCTGGTGCTGTTTTCAAGAAGTGACAGATTTCAGAATAACTAAATAATTTCTAGTGTCACTTTTTTCTCCCAATATTAGTATCTCAAGTGAAACCTGGTATTTTGAGACTTTTCATCACCCATCTGGTTCTCTAGGAATCTTTAAAAAGTGCAAGTACTTAAAAAAGAAAAGAGTAAGAAAGAAAGAAAGAAAGAGAATTGTTTTAAAATATACACGTATGTCCATCTTGCCTAAGTATTTTCTAGTATTATCAGCAGGACACAATTTACTATGCATCATTATCTACTCCTATGAAATAATTTAAATATTTTAGCATAATTGATGTCTCCATGCATTGCCTAGCTTAAGGATTGATTCTTAACATTCTTTGCTGTAGACCATTGGAAAATCATTAATGAAACCATATTTAAAGTGGATTTAAATAAACCTGAGTGGTTTCCCAGCTGGGAGACAGGGAAATCTTCTGCACTCTTGCTCGAATAGAGTTGATCTCAGCTTCTCCTACTCCGCTTATGTATCATTAGATCATAGAGGATCATGAGGTCACAGCGATGAGTGAAGACAGTGAGAGATTCCTCAGCTGCTCCTTTCCCCTTGGACAAGGTGGTCATGTGCTCTTGAAAATTCACTCATCTTTCTTCTACAATTCTTTACTTCTTACTCATAATGATTGTACTCTCTCATCTTCTCATCCAGAACTATTTCTACAAAATTATCACTGTTTTACCATGTTATAAACCTGTGTGAAGATATGAGTTCTGAATCTTGGTTTCTTTTTCTCTTCTTTTTTAACTTTGCTTCTAGAGATGTCCTCATCCCAAAGCATTTTCATCAATGACAGCCCCAGAAAGTGAACCATCCATGTCTGGGGGTACTCATGTACGTTGCTGCAAAGATCCTGAATAAAATATTAGCAAAAAGAAATGGCAGGGTACACTTGAAAAAGACCAAATGGACTTCACCTCAGAAGGAAATAATAGTTTAATATTAAGAAATCTATTCATGCAATTTGCCATATTAATAAATTAATCACCAATCATTTGTTAACCTGAACAAGTACTGAAATGTGTCTTAATAAAGACAATATCCAATCCTGACTTCTAGAAACCTTTCTATAATAGGTCTAGGTGTATACATTCTTAACGTGATAAAATCACACACAATCACACATTCATTCCAATATCGGTATCATAGTATCATGCTTTATAGTAAAACCCTACAAGAGAAGTGTTTCTACTAAAGTCAATAGCAAGTCAAGGGGCCCCGTTATCACCAATATTATTTAAAATTGTTCTAGAAGTACTAGTCAAAGTAATTAAAATAACAAAATAAGAAATATAAATAGTAGAAAGAAGGAGGCAAAATTTTTATTACTTGCAGATTATGTAATAGGATTGTATACCTGGAAAATTCGGTAAGGATTAAACCAAGCCTTAGTCAAAAGCAAAAGGAATAGATAGCTACTTCAAAAAATAGTAATAATAATAGCTTCTTATTCTGCAAATATAAGACAGGAGAAAAAAGCAGAGGCAACATCCGTTTATTTGCTCAATGCTTTTTTACTTGAGAAGCTCCTTTGTGCCAAGCCCTAGGGACAGAGCTAAAATAGGAGAGTAGTTATTCTCCAATCAGTTGCTTTGTAATTAAAGGAAACAAGCAATACACTAAAAAGCAAATACACAAGTAGATACACAAGGCTTTTCAGGCAGTGGCAAATGCTGTGAAGGAATTCAGGAGAATAAGCGGTGGGATGCTGGAATTAGAAAGGTTAGGGACAGATGGTTGAGGAAGTCCTGCATTCTCTTTTTTTTTTTTTTTTTTTTTTTTGAGATGGAGTCTCGCTCTGTCGCCTAGGCTGGAGTGCAGTGGCCGGATCTCAGCTCACCGCAAGCTCCACCTCCCAGGTTCACGCCATTCTCCTGCCTCAGCCTCCCGAGTAGCTGGGACTATAGGCGCCCGCCATCTCGCCCAGCTAGTTTTTTGTATTTTTTTAGTAGAGACGGGGTTTCACCGGGTTAGCCAGGATGGTCTCGATCTCCTGACCTCGTGATCCGCCCGTCTCGGCCTCCCAAAGTGCTGGGATTACAGGCTTGAGCCACCGCGCCCGGCCGGAAGTCCTGCATTCTCTAGAGTGGCCCAGGAAGGCCTCTCCTAGAAGGTGGAATAGGAGCTGAGATGTAATGGATGAGAAGTATCCACTCATGCAAAGAGTCAGAGGAAGGCGGAGAAGCAAGCACAAAGGAAACAGCGAAAGATCTGTGGAACAGGAGCTTGGCATGTTTGAGAGATGGGGGAAAGAGCTAGGATGACGAGGAGGGGCTGGGGCAGGATCCCACAGGATGCCTGCTGGGTCTTTTTTCGTGTGCAGTATGCCACCGAAGGTCTGGAAGGTAGGGGTGTTGGTATGATTTTGTGGACTGCTGAGAAAGCCAACCCTGGCAGATATGCAGAAAATAGATTGTCGAAAATATTGGTGGAAAGCTGTGGCCCAGATGAGAGAGAGAGAGAGAGAGAGATGGCGGTGGGGTGGTGACAGGTTTGACGTATATTTCAGATGTGGAAAGAACTACCAGTACTTGCTAACAGATAGATGTGGAGAACGAGGAGGAGGAGAAATGAGGAGGAGGAGAAATTGATGTGGAGAATGAGGAGGAGGAGTAATTCAGAGATTCCATTCACAATAGAAAAACAAACAAAAACACGACATGCCTAAGAATAAATTACACAGGCAATGTCCAAAATCTATATGGAGAAAACTAAAAATCTGCTGAAGGACTTTAAAAAATCGCATAATGGAGAAACAACTTTGCTGGGACAGGGCAGATATCGACAGGTTGAAGAAGTCAGTCCTTCCCAGCGCAATCCCAATAGAAGTTCCTGTTTTAACGCCACCAAAAGGACACCAAGGTCTTTCTGGAAGAATAAACATTTATTTGGGATTAACCAGGACAATTCTAGAAGGAGAAAAGAAGAGCAACAACAGAAAATAATCTCTACCTGACGCTAAAATGCACCATAAAACTGCAATAATGAAAACTGGGAGACATTGTACAGGGACAGGAATTAACAAGCAGATTAATAGATCCAATGGACAGTCTAGAAATAAACCCAGCTACTGATCCATTGTCTGTATTATAAAAAGGGCATTCCATGCAGAAAAGCAGGGGTATTACATGCAGATTGTGAACTAGTCAACTAGCCCTTCAAAAAAATAAAAGTGGTTCTCTGTTTTACTTCTCATGAAAATAAATTCAAATGGGTCAAAGATGCAACAGGAAAAAAATGAATATGCTCTATTTCTATAATCTTAAAGTGAGGAAGACCTTTCTATGCATCAAACAAAAATTAGAAGCTGTTTGAGGAATGATTGCCAACTGGAACTGCATGAATATAGAAAATTGTTTGTATGCCAATGAAGCAAGCAAGCAAGCCAACCAAAAACTCTTCCGTCTATTTGTTTGTGACTTTCAAAGGCTATCACCAGCCAAACATGTTCCCATTGCTGTGGGTTGAAATGTGTCCCCTCAAAAGGTATGTTCAAGTCCAAACTCCCAAAACCTGAGAATGTGACCACATTTGGAAACAGGATCTTTGCAGATGCAATCAAGTTAAGATGGTCATACTGAATTAGAGTGGGCCCTAATCCAAGAACCAGTGTCTTTATAAGAGAGTATTTTGGACACAGACACACACAGAGGGAAGATGGCGTCCTGCAGAGGAAAGCAGAAATTGGAGCAATGAAGTTATAAGCTAAGGAGGCTGAGGATGGCTGGAAGCCATTAGAAACTAGAAAAGAGGGCTGGAACACATTAGAGGCATGGCTTAAAACCTTAGAGGCATGGCTCTGCTGACGCCTTGATTTTGAACTTCTGGCTTGCAGAATACATTTCTGTTGTTTTAAACCACGCAGTTTGTGGTAATTTGTTACAGCAACCCCAGAAAACGAATACACACATTAATGTCTAATAAGACACTGAACTTAACTTTGTTAAAACAAAACTCTTCTTCAGTTCCATATTAATATATGTGTAAGTAAAATCTGACATACCATTCAGCAGACAGTTACAGTAGTTAACCGTGGAGGGTAAGAATAAGGGGACTTCCACTATATGCATAAAGTGGAAGTATGCAGTTTATAAAATAGTCTACGTACTAAATGCTATGGTCTATTTAAAAAATTGCATGTGTTACTCTTATAATAGAATGAAATTTTAAAAGAAAGAAAATAGGTAGTAGAAGTCTGCCATGATGCTATGAGTGGGATCCAGCAAAATCAATTGTGTGAGATGAAAGGTCATGTTATTGAGCTAACAGACCAGGATGCACATGAGCAGCCAGCCAGCGAGGAGTTCCAGGTGTCCAGATGCTCATTTCCAAATCCATCCTCATCCCAGTTGGACCTTGTTGCTGCGATGGCGGTTGTCTGTGCTGGTTAAATACCCATGGGGTTGATACCGGGTCTTGGGGCTGGCTAGCATCTCTGGAATAACGGCTCCATTTCCTACGTGTTTCATGAGCTCACTGGGAAGCCTGGCCTTGGGAATTCAGCAGACCCAGAGACCCACTCTCTGCCTTTCTCTTCCCAAACTGCATTATTCACCTGCCTGGTCTCATCCCCTCCACGCCCCTCTCTTGCACCCCAGGTACCACAGCCTTAAGGGCTTCAGCCTTGGAGGGCTTGGAATGTGTAAAGGACAGGAACTGATATACATCATCCTATATACCAGACGTGTAAAGGTCAGGAACTGATGTGCCTCAGTATACATTTGAATTTGCCTTTCTACAGGGTGTATTAAAGAAGTGTGGTGCCATACCATACATTACACCACGATTTAGATAAGGAACACTATAAATGATGTTATCATATCCTACATGACTCAAAGCCCGAGTCTCACCATCCTAATGTTTTCATATTCTTGTTTGAGATTCACGTTTCACAGATTATTGGTTATTAACTGGATTCATTCCACTGGATTGCCCTTTACAGTACATACTTATTAATATTTTATTTCTTGATCTTTTGGTTGATTTTTTTTATGTAAATACGAACTCACATTTCCAGGACTTTTTGCTATACCCATTTCACTCCTACTTTATGTACACTTTACTGTGGCCCTGTTGGTGACATATGATAGACTATACTGTAATAGGTTCAGATGAACTAAAGGTACATCATTTGATCACCTAAGAGGGTTTTAATGGTTCACTCTCAGATAATTAGCTCTAAGTAGTTGACCCTCCAACCGTTCCCCACAGCTGCAGAGGAGACGGTGCCACTTTAATGTGCTACTTTGGGCTACCTAAAATATTGCAAATCCAATTGCTGGCAACTTGCTCTTCTCCTGATGGAAATTCCGGCTTTGTGGTGCTTTGCAAATGCTTCATCTCCACAGTACCTACCATGAAAGTCCTGTTTCGTACTCTAGGCCCTCTGGAACCTTCCCCATCTCAGAAAACTAAGGCCATTCAGCTAAGAATCTGAATCTTACCTATGACTTCCAATCATTCCAACTCACCTTGGCCTTTCCTTGAGCAAGGAAAGGAACTTGCTGGTCATTCAGCAGACCAACTTGAGTGAGTATCATAGCAAAATCAGAACCAAATCTTAATATAGCTGATGTATGTACAAGCCAAAGAATGAAAAGGCCATCTTCCTGCCAGAACTCGTAGAGCCTCTTAACCCCCGCAGACAAACGTTTTTCTAACAGAAAGGTTATAGGAAGGAGAGGCTGAATTTATTAACCGTCTCCTTGTCCTGCCACTGCCTGACTTCCTTTGGGCTCACCAGACAATGTTTAGGCGCCAGACACGTATGCCTGGTGCCATTTGCGTGTCTGTGTTAAAGTTGACTTAATTAGGAGAGTTTACCTCAAATAAATGCTTAAACGAATTCTCTTAGTGGTGTAACGTTTTGTCTATTGCCTATTGCTCTGCCCTTGTGGCTGAAACAGAACAGCACATATAAAGCGTGCAGCAGCTCTGAAGCCATGTTTACACGCATTGATGTGCAGTAGGAAAAGAAAATGGGACTAGGGTCAGGTGAACTCCTGTAGGATAAATAGAGATAAATAATTCAGATTCTCATTATAATAGAGCCATATAGCACCGGTGCATGGGAGCACCCTGCCTTTGTACAAATTGGTATGCAGTGGCTGTTCAGAAGCCATAGCATGTAATCTAGCATTAATATTAACATAAATCAGAGGCAGGAATTAGCAATATTTCTAAAGTCTTATAGGATAACTGAATTCACACTATATTGTTTAGTCCTCCTGGGCATTTTAGTAATTGTGTAATAGAAATGTTGAGGTAGTTGAGATATTCTTTATATTACACTATGAAAGGATCTTTAACACAATGTCTTTAGCAGACAGTTTTGATAGAACGCGTTGAACAAAAAGAAATATGCCTATTTTGGTAATGTGGGTATGTTTCATTAGCTCAGCCTGCAGCGATATGACATTACATTCTAAAAGGAATACAATTAATAACAATGAGAGATTTTGAGCTCTCACAGTATCGCTGGAGGAACTAAGCGCGATGTCAGGGCAATTAAGCGGAGGCCCTGGATTACCTTTGTCTGCACACCCTTAACATCACCCTGTCTCAATGTGGTGAATAGTTATTTCTTTAGTGGAGAATTTGTAATTTATTTTGATGTTTCTTATAATTCAGACCACCATTATAAAAATGTTTTTTTCTCCCTTTTTTTCTCAGGTGAGAAAAAAATCATTAAACATAACTAGCTAGTAGAAATTAACATTTCTTCAGATTGCCATAGCTGCCTTTTTTTTTTTTTTTTTTTTTTTTTTGCTATAAGGGAATGAATGACTGCAAGGGAGATGCACACAGTCACTGCTGGGAATTCGACTGACCGCTACTCTCCTATCGGTATAGCAGAACGGTGGGAAACCACCCCAAAGCGTGTACCGTCCACATGTTCTGTAACAGCAATCCAGGGGAAAAAGTTGTACTTTGAGACTATTAAAATAATCAGCCAGGGTATTATTTTATTCAGTGTTAACCTTTATGTTTTATGTTAAGTGACAGTGAAGGTTCTGGAACACGGTGATTCTCCAGAGTCTCGGGAGTTGAGATTTCTTTGATCTCTAAAGGGGCGTCATTCCACTCTGCAATGCCGAAATGCTCTTGCTCCCTCTTCACTGGTCAGTTTTAATAGGTGCAACAAAAGATAAAATATTTTAAAACATGAAAACTCTGGTTTTTAAAAACAGATGATGAAGAGACTGGCTTAAAATCCCCCTTCTGAGTGTCCTATTTGCTTCACACTTTTGGAGTCGTGGCTCTGTTGGGCAAGGAGAAGGTTGCAGGTAATAGGGAGTGATGGGAGAGGGGGCGAGAGAGGGAAGAGAGGGAGAGATAGGGAGAGGGAGGTAGGAGAAGAGAAAGAGGGAGGGAGCTTTGCCAATCATTCCTGACTCCCCCAATTTCCCCTGATGGACTCTTCCTGGTGAACATCTACAGTCTGTAAGCAGGTGTCTAGAAATGTTGCTGCTGAGTCTAAGCCTTGGGGCATTAATACGCAACTCCATTTCCACTCATGAGTAATGTATTAAAATTTTGTAGCTAATAAATTCTTAATCTGAGAAGCTCCAGGTTATTTCTTACTTACACAGTGACTTGGTTAATGGAACACCAGCCTGGCCATGGCTCTGGCTGCCTGTTATTTTCTGTACTGTTTTCCCAAGGTTTTCAAATGCAGTCAGCTCCACTGCTAACTCCCTCTGCCTGTGACCACTGCTTAGTTCCTGCATATATGCAGAAGCACACACCTCTTCAGACAATTAAATCACACCAAACTGCTCGGGGACTGGAGACCTGCGAGTGTTATGTGAGCAGTCCCCCTCCCCTGCTAAGTATTATTGACAAATCCATCAAGGGCAGTGATGCATTGGTTTCCACCTTACCTAGAAGGACACTAGGGCAACGGTGACATGCTGTCACCGTGGTAACTGCGGCTGAAGTGAACAGCCTGTTAGGATAGGTGACCTCTGTTGGCAGTGCGCCTAGAGATGTAGCACTCACCCGGCTGCCGTGTCATGGGGACCCCAAGGAGCAGCTCAGTGCCCTCAAATTGATTCATTAGGCCCTAAACATATCGATCGCTCCAATTTGCAGGAATTTATTATATTGATATTGGACTGATTAACATTTTGTGCCAGACTGGTTCGATATGTGCTTGTAACAGCTTTTAATGATTAATTGACTTTTATGATTCCATCTCAGGGCTGTCAGTGAGCTGTGAACTGTGGGCAGGCTCGCTCCTGGGTTGTCTCTCCAGTGGCACAGGGCAGTGATTGAATACCTAGGAAATTAGTGTCCTTGCTGTCTCATTTTATGAAAGATAAATGCTATGACATTTAATGCAGACCTTAATTTAGAACAGAACTAAGCAGATCATTTTGCAATTTAATCATAAACAGGTAAATATCAAAACTTCTTTAGCATTTTACAAGTTAAGCACCCAGAAAACAGAGGTAAAGTGGAGCAGGCAACCAGGGGAGACAGCAAGAGGTAAAATAACATAATATGGGCAGGAACTGCACAGTATTTTAATAATCATGCAATTTATTAGGGCCAACATCCGAGCCCATTTTTCAGTCCAGAATATACTGCTCTCATTCACTCGGTAGTGAGCCGAGGGTGTGCCACTTGGCACGGGCTGAAAAGTTAGCATTTACCTTCCTGGCCACAGGCAGCCCTGCAATATTGCCCGGTGAGTCAAGGAAAATACATTGATTTGCCACAAAAGTAAACAGCAGAATAAGGGACAGGCTCTAGTTTAATATGGGCCCCTGACATGTAATAAGGGGAATATCACATTCAGTATGGTTTACGTGTTACCTAAAACAACCATAAACATTATGAAAAGATGACAGGAGAAGATGAGATTTTATTGTGCTCGCTAACAACAGAGAGAGAAGAGTAGGAAGACTGGGGGCTGTCAACTGACACCTTCTCGCATTCATATTTAAAGCGTATTTTCTTCCTCTCATTTTAATTAAAAGACTTAAGTTAGGGGGAAACTGTCTAAACATCATGTCAAATTATTCATGTTTGTACATATAGGGAATAAAATGGAATGGTTCTCCTGCTCACGGTTCTTCTTTCTTCTTTACCATTCCATATTTTTCCATGTCGCTGTGCAGCGTAAGGATGCCTTCATTTGATCTGCAAGGGTCAGTTGTTAAACTGTCACCTAAACATGGGCAGTGTACATCGTTTATGGCCCTTGACTGAGATACACTCAAACCATAGCATTTTTATTTTATCCAGCCCTCCACTGGTGAAAAGAATTGGAGGTCACCCAGTCTCCCATCATAGAGTCTCCAGAAACTCTATCTTGCTGCTCTGCCCATTTTCAACAAAGGCCTAGGCCACCTCCCTCCCTCCCTCAGTGTGTAGACAAGCTACCTGACATCGTCTCCATTTCCATTTGGAACTATGGCATCTTGTGATTCTTGTGATCCTGGAGAGGAGGATTTAAGAGGACTCCCTGCTGTGTGCTTCTCCACTTAGACACACACGCACAAGGGCAGTCTTCGAATGTGTGTATTTCACCTGCGTGGTCGGGAGTGCCCTCACCTCAAGTCTGTCTTTTGCCACGGGCCTTGCTGGGCATCCATTGCTGTTGACCAAGCATGACATCGCGGTCCCCTCCCTGTTCAGCGCCCAAAGTGTAGATACGACGAGAACCTGGAAAACCTCAAAGTGCCTCTCTCCTGTGTGGAAATTGAGAAAGCACAAACATAATTGCTTTTGTTGGATCACAGTCCTGAACAGCAAAAGACATTTTAAACATCTGCCCTTCCTTTGATTGGTTCTACATCCTCTCTCTTTTTGGCTACTGTTCATTATTCTGCATTATATTCATTACCGAGAAATCTTCTCCAAGCCAATATTTGCATTTGGATTCATTTGGAAAGATGACTTGGATTCAGGGTATTAATCTGATCCGGCCCCACACAAACCCATAATAGACTATGACACATCACATATAGATAAATTCTATAGAGAGAGCTGTGTTTCAGGCTTCAGGATCTGATCCTGTCTATTGTGCCAGAAATGCCATATCCTCAGGCACAGAGGGGAAAAATGGGTCTCTTTCTAGTTTCTCTCCTTCACCGGAAAGGGGAAAGGAAACAATCAGGGCTGTCCCGAAGCTCTGCTCTGGGCTCACACTGTGCTCATGCTGCCGCCCCGGAGTTCCTCTGTGGGTGTGGAAACACACACACCCAGGCACACCAGGCACTCACAACCCACGCTGCCCATCCGTCGCTTATGTGTTGGTTCTGTGAATTTTCCTGTGTCAGGGAGGAATCATCCTTTTGAGTGTCTCAGTGGCACTTCATGCTCACCATGCTCCTTGGATTAGAATTCAGATTTCTTCCTTTGGTCATATCTTATTGGTTTCATCTCACTGGCATTCACTCTAGAGGGAGAATTTTCAGGAGTCAGTGAATACTGTCTGGCCTCCTTCCTTCCAATCACGCATCGAATAACTTTCTGTATCTATTTTGTCTTCTGGTTCTGCTGTCAGATACCTGTCATACTATTAGCAGGGATTCCATGAAAAATTAAACAGGAAAACAAAATGTTGATTCCCCAAAGTGGACTACTGGAACGCATTCTTTCCTTATCCTGTGGTAACAGCCTTCAAAATGCTTACCTTTTAGTGAGCATTTTAACTCAGGCAGAAAAAGGTACAAAAAGAATGGGAAGTGATCTTACTCTGAATCTGGCATCTAAGGAAAATATTCAAAAATTCAAGCAGAAAAATTCAAAGTGTCTTATTTTTTAAAAACACTTTTTATCTGTACATTTTGTTAGTAAGGCTTACCAAAGGACCACTATGGTATGCTTTACTTCATAATCATAAAATATGACTGTCTTTAATTAACTCTTTATATGTAATAGAACCTCAGTACCAAATATTTTACATTTTTGACACTAGAATTTCTATTCTACACGGGAATTTTACTTAACAATTATTGCCATTAAACTTGACAGCATAATTGATCACACTGGCTTGAAGACTTATTTTATTTTATTCTAGAATCATATTTTTGTGCCTCTAATCTAAATAGTAATATCCCCAGGAAAAGGTATGTTCATTTAAGCATCTTAGTTCAGGCTGCTATGACAAAGCATTATAGACTGGGTGATGTACAAACAGCAGAAATGTATTTCTCACAGTTCTGGAAGCCAGAGGTCTGAAATCAGAGGACCAGCATGGCTGGGACCTGGTGAGGTGCTCCTTCTGGGCTACAGACTGCCTACCTCTCCATGTGTCCTCAGTGGGTGGAGAGAGATGGAGCTGGCTCTCCACCCTCTTCTTAAGTGGGCACTAATCCCATTCACAACATTCTTGAAGCCTCCACCCTTGTGACTATCATCTCCCAAAAGCCCCACTTCCAAATTTCATTACACTGGGGATTTGATTTCAACATAGGAATTCTGGGGGGACAAGAACATTCAGTCCCTTATATCACTTAGGAAAACAATTTTTTCTCGGATATTTCAGTAGCCACATGAGTTGTGGTTTTGAACCCAGCCAAGCTTATCTCTTAATCTATCTTCATAAGGCCCTAGAAAGAAAGCCTGTATTGGCTTCCACGTGTTGGTCTTTGAAGGGATACTGAAATGTCGTATCCACCCAGCATTTCCAAATATCTAAACCTTGGTTGAAATGCGTATAAACATCTGGTTTGAGGTGCTGTCTCACTTTTTATCTAAACACTTCAGCAGTGTGCAGACAAAAAGACTGACTTCTGAGTCATCACTGACTGATTCTCCGTTCCTTTCCAGCATTGATGAATGCTTTGCCTGAGAGCAGGGGTATCTGTGTTCCCCGCATGGGGCTGGGGTTCATCCTGGGCCTTGGAGTGGGAGTTTGCGCCACTCACCACTAAGTGGGCTTGTGAGCTGGCTGGCAGTGCTCCTGGGGATTGGCTGGGTGGGCTGTAGGAAGAGGAGGCTTTGTCCCCTTCCTTCTTCTCCCTATTCCAGGTGGGAAGGTAAAAGTGGATGAGCAAAGGGATGCTCTGTTTTCCTTTCTCCCAGGTGTGGCTCTACCAAAATGAACAATTCCTAAACACCTGCCAGGGTTGGGGAGCAGAGACCCGGGTCCCCAGTTCTGGATGGAAGGGCTCCGGGCAGCTTCTGTAGGAATAAAGACTCAGTACAACTGAGGGTCTGGTTCTTCATTCTGACTCTTACTAGCTGTGTGATCTTCGGCAGCTTACTTTATGCTGCTGGCTTCTCCTTCTTTAGCCCTAAAGTCAGGTCCTTTCAACTCTAAAATGCAACGCCAACCTTGGCATCTCACTCCTGATCTGAGGTTAACTCCCCTTCCCAATTCCTCTACTCCTGGACTATCAGGTATTCCTGACACAGGTGTGCTGGGATTTTAATGGTAAGCTTGTAAGGAGAGAGGAGGAAACTGGACTATTTAGGGCAGGGATTCAAAGGTGCAATGCAAATTTAGGACTGCCCCTGAAAAAGGGCATCCAACAGCCAGAGTCTCTTGATTTGAAGCTCCGAGGACCAATCTGTGTTGCACCCATGTCAAGGGGCCTGACCTGGTGAGCCAAGCAGGCATCCGGATCCCACAGATGAAGGGAACACCGCTGTGGGATATGAGACCATCGTGATCCCACATCGGTCCATCTTCACTCAAACAGGCTTCTCCAGGAGATGCTGGGTGCAGGTGTCAGCACTCAGGCTTCACCCAGTTTCGATGAGGGAATGAGGAGAAAGGGACTGGGAAGTGGAGTGTCATGAGGAAACTGAGCAGAGGGGACGGTCTGGCTGCAAGCCAGGCTCTCAGCCACATGATTCAGCCACACAACCTCAGCCTTTCCTAAAGATGCCTCGTGTGCTACTCGTGGATGGGGTTGTGAGGGGATTTTAGAAACCTACTTAAAATAGAGTTATTACAAAAGTATAGGGGAACAATGCAGGTGTTAGAACTGGGCTGAACTTTGAAAGATGCCGTGTTATCTCATGGAAACTCCCTCACAAGCTTCTAGGGTTTCAGGAATTTTTGGCTTAGGATCCTGCAGGGCTCTTTAGTTCATCTGGAATTAGATCCCAGTCTGGCCTCAAGTCCACGTCCTTTGGATTGCACCAGGTGGCCTGGGGGTGCAGGTGGCTGGGGCCCTCATTCCCCCAAGACACAGGGATGAGAGCAGAAGGTCCATGCAGGGACCGCCACCCAGCCAGGTTTGGGTCTAACAGGTATGGGGATGAGAGGGCCAAGCAACACACAACTAGAGACTCTGGAGTCCTTCCGGCTTCCTTGGAGCTGGGAGGAAGCTTCCAGCACCACACCCTTTTACTCAATCCTGCCTTATTCTTGGATCCTAAACCCTGGTCTCCACATTTGAGTTCCTGCTCCCCGCCGCTCAGGCTTCCCAGTGCTGACTGCCCAGCTAACCAGCCCTTGTGTGCTGAAACAGAGTCCCTGGTCATCTGCCCCAGCTGCCCACCTGCAGGGCAGTGCTGGCCCTTCTTGGAGATGACTCTAGAAGCTTCCTGGAGAGAACTCATTCTCCCTAGGGCTAGCTGGCCTTCAGCCCATGGCCTTCCAAGTCAGATGCTTCTTTGCTCGATTATGCCCATTTCTGACCCAGCAAACAAATCCTAAGTAGTTACACAAATGCTCCAAACTCCCAGATGAACAAACTTTCTCTTCAATATTTTATCCAATAGACCCAACGATTACCTCTGAGGTTAAATAGAAAAACTGAGGCGTAGGAAGTGGAAAGTAACATAAGTAGCAGCAGGAATAGGGTGCAGAATTATTTCTCATTTGCGTTTGTTTGTCTCTTGTGGCTCTTCTGTTTTTCACTGTGTTTGGATCTCTGGGAATACATTTTTCAAATTGCATGTTAATTACTGCATTTGTGGCTTCCGTAGTATCAGACACTTTCAGGAAATATTACAGTTATAATTTCTAGATTAATAAAACTGGAGACAAAGTTGACCCAGTAGACATAATTTACTGTACTTTTCAGAAAGCTTCTGATAAGGTCCTTCCTAAAAGGCTATTAAGGAAAATAAACAGCCATAAGGTAGAAAGCAAAGTCCTGTAAATTACAGCATCCAAAGGAACTGAACCAGGTGAAGAGAGTCGCAGAGCTTGCTTGTATTTTGTTGTTTACCTAAAATATGTAGGCAACTGGTAGTGAAGATTTTTTAAAAATACCCCTCGAGTTTCCATCAAGTTTGATTGGCTTTGAAATTGTCAGGCCCCTGTAGAGAAATAAACACAGCAAAGGCTTTGAGGACTGCTCAGTACAAAAAGGTGCAGCTGTCTGTGAAGTATGGACGACGCTTGAGGGATAGGGCCAGTGAAAACACACACACACACACACACACACACACACACACACCCCTGCGCACACACATGGTGAAGATGCCCCAGTCTGGGCTCGGAGGTCTGATTTATTTGGATTTTTTGTAAAGCTCTAGATAAAATCCCTCAGGAAAACAGTACAGTGAAGGAAAAGATGAGCACATGCATAGAAAAAAAAAGAGAACACCAGGCCCAGAAAATAGACAAGGCGGCCCTAGGGGAGACCTGGGAGCTCCCTGCTTGTTCATACCCCTGTGGGTGCAGGGAGCAGGGCTGAGTCTGAGTCTCCAGAACAACACGGGAGAAAGACCAGCTCCCCTTAGCATGTCTATATTGTAGGGTCGTTCATAATGATCTCTATGCAGGTTTTTTGGACAGTCTGCTTTTCACTGAAATAGCGGTGATCTTGGTAAGGGAACTCTTACTGTCTATCTGTTTCTTTTGAATTCTGTCCTGAAAGGCACAGTCTGGCTACCGGTTGACTCCATGGGTCAGGAGGTGACCACACAGCTCAGGTGGACTAATCCCCTTTCCTCACCCCGTGGTGGATACAGACCCAGCACTCGTGAAGGCTTCAGGGGAGGAAGAGGGAGCATGAGCTGAACTGTTAGGTGCAGACCCGTCACCCATGGGGCTGTGACCAGGAACCCTCCGGAACTCACCGTCTTGTTTTTTTTCACCTATAAATGGAAGTTCTTGTCAACGTATATCTCACACGAATCATAGGACAAAGCTTAACTAATGCTTTCATATAACGATGTGGAAGCAGTTTTTAAAGGCAGACCATTAGATTAAAGTGGTATGTCAGTGTGGTCAATGCAGAAAAAGGCTATTCTATATAAAATTCTTAATTTAATAGTGATAATGCCTAACATTTGCTGTGCAACAGGTACAGCTTGTGTGCGATGCATATTTGATCCTGTTTAATCCTCACAGAGACTTTCACAAAACCCCACTGGACACACAAGGACACTGAGGCACAGAGAGGCTGAGGAATGGGCCAAGCCCATGAAGCTGACTAGCAGAACCAGGATCTTAACCGCAACAGCCAAATTCTGAGGCCCATCGGCTCACCCTCCATCCTGCCATATTTATGTAATTTCATACAATATGGTGTGTACGTAGCTATGCCATAGGAGCGAACACGATTGAAGCACCTACTTGCACTTAGTACAAACCCCTTGGCGTGCACTGCATCTTTTTTTTTGTTTTTGTTTTTGAGATGGAGTTTCACTCTTGTTACCTAGGCTGGAGTGCAGTGGTGCGATCTCGGCTCACTGCAACTTCCACCTCCCAGGTTCAAGCAATTCTCCTGCCTCAGCCTCCTGAGTAGCTGGGATTATAGGCACCCGCCACCACACCCAGCTCATTTTTTGTATTTTTAGTAGAAGCAGGGTTTCGCCATGTTGGGCAGGCTGGTCTCCAACTCCTGACCTCAGGTGATCCGCCCGCCTCAGCCTCCCAAAGCGCTGGGATTACAGGCGTGAGCCACTGAGCCCAGCTGCATCTTTTAATCATCATCCAACTCAGTGAAGTCAGTGCAATCACCATCCTCACTGAAAACAATGCAGCATCTGTATAGATAGTTCTGGTCCAAGACATTTCTTTTCCTTAGGTAGGTCAACCATTGCCCTCTGCAGATACACCGAGACTGCTTCCTTCCCTTCTGCGGCCACAGAACCCAGTGGTGGATTTTGCCTTCTCTGCAGTCCAAAGAGCTGATCCAAGTAGCTCATTGCTCAGGACACTGGCCCAGGCTTTTTCAAGGTGACATCCAGACCCAGGTTGAGCACAAGAGGAAGCTGGCCCAATGACAAGGGACCCGTCACACTGGGGACCGCCCTCACCATTGGAGAGTTTCTTTTCTTTTTTTTTTTTTTTTGAGATGGAGTCTCGCTGTGTCTCCCAGGCTGGAGTGCAGTGGCGTGATCTGGACTCACTGCAAGCTCCGCCTCCCGAGTTCACGCCATTCTCCCGCCTCAGCCTCCGAGTAGCTGGGACTACAGGCGCCCGCCACCTCGCCCGGCTAGTTTTTTGTATTTTTAGTAGAGACGGGGTTTCACCATGTTAGCCAGGATGGTCTCGATCTCCTGACCTCGTGATCCACCCGCCTCGGCCTCCCAAAGTGCTGGGATTACAGGCTTGAGCCACCGCGCCCGGCCCACCATTGGAGAGTTTCTAACCCATCTTTGTCAACCTGTGTTTGTTTTGTTTTCAGAAGAGTGTTAGCTGGGGCCCTGAGCACACCATTGAGTGACTGAGTGACTCGGAGGGCTCTGAAATTCTAACCTTATGCTCATGCACATGAAAATGGTATATATATATATATACACACACACACACACACATATATATATGTTGCTAATCGTCCATAAAACTTAATTTTGCAGAGCTGCCCTCTCCTTGGGGTTTTCTGTGAATAAGCCTGCTGGTCGAATCTAGTGAAATAACACGAATGCCCTTGGCCAACCCCTGAGTCGAATTGTACAGGCCTTGGTACAGGTAAGCCTCTCAAAGAGAGCTGTCCTCTTCAGTCTTCTTACTCACCTTCCATCCTCTCAATCTAAAGCATGAATCGGCCTGCCCCAGTGGCTCACATCTGTAATCCCAGCACTTTGAGAGAATGAGGCCAGAAGAGCATTGAAGCCTAGAAGTTTCAAACCAGGCAGTTCAAAGGGGAACAAATTGGGACTCTCTCTCTCTGTCTCTCTGTCTATCTCTCTCTCTCTCTGTCTCTCTGTCTCTCTGCCTCTCTGTCTCTCTCTCTCTCTCTCTATATATATATATGTATATACATGTATATATAAAATCAGCCAGGCATGGTGGCACACACTTGTAGTCCCAGCGACTTGGGAGGCTGAGGCAGGAGGATTGCTTGAGTCCGGGAGGTTGAGGCTGCAGTAAGCTGTGATCACACCACTGCACTCCAGCCTGGGTGACAGAGTGAGACTCTGTCTCAAAATAAATAAATAAATAAGGATGAATATCTCACATGGTCACATGTTCATGACTGAGATTGTTAAATACTAAAATGACTCAGTTGCTTGAAAGCCGCAGCTTCTCACTGATTCTGCCACTAATGAAGTGAATAAGCCTGAGGGCGTCATCCCGGGGCAATGCAGTTGGCTGTCCTTGTCCCACATGGAGGCCAATAGGTGTTCCCATGCTCTTGCTCTCTCTGTGATGGGCCATCTTCACCGCAGGACAAAATCATGGAGTTAGAAAGTATGACTCACTCTCTCCCATCCTGTCACTTGATAGGTGAAGGGTGCCTGGCCAGCAGTGTGCAGAAGGTTCAGGGCATGCTGCTCAGGTCTCCAGGTCTCCCCCTCAGGCACTGTGTCCAGCTCACATCATCAGGGGATTTGATCAGAGCCCAGGTGTGCGCTTGTGTCGCCTGATGGAAAAATTTTGCTACAAATTATCTCCCTGTTTATACCTCAAGAATGTTGCTTCTTCAGTGAGCTATAAGCATAATGCGCTTTAGGCTGTGTCTGAATAATGTATTTCTCCAACCAAGAAGCAAAAACTCAGATGGTTTGTGCCATATTTTTGTATATTTAGAAACAGCTGGGTGATTGACTGGATTTTTAATTTTTCACAGGAATGTTTGATGTCGGGGAGACTGCGCCTTTAAAATCCTCTGAGGAAAGAAGATTTCTATAAAAGTTTTCTCCTATAAATATTTTATGTTTCATTGAATTACTATGAACAGAAATTCGGTGATGGAAGAGATGTGCCTTCTCTGCCCCCACACCAACCAAAGGCCCATTTCCAAACTCATGGCCGCGCTCTGCCACCTGGGAACCTGCCCACCTAATCCCCTCTTCAGGATTCAGTTGCCTTCAAACCCTTCTATCACATTTTAGAATTACTCTTCTGATTGATTTGTGCTATCTGGCTGCTGTAATTTTGAATAAACAAGCCTGAATATTTGGTCAAAATATTTAAGTCACCTGGGTTGCAAAAAGTACAGCAAGACTGATTTCCTGACTTGCACATAATAGACACCCAACTTATATTCATTAGGTATATATTCTATCAATATTAAATATTTATTAATTTTAATATACTAAAATATTAACATATAATTACTGTATGTTATCTAGTAATAAAATATTGATATAAATGAATGTATAATTAAGAATATAAAATATATTAAATTGAATGATATCCCTCAAGGCTAATATATACGGGTAAATAAAACGATCTGATTCAAAGAGCTACAAGACCCTGGATGGAAAGAGGAGCTAATATTTACTGAATATGAAGTAGGTGCTAGGCATGGTGAGAGTTGCTTCCTAAATGATCTCTTTTAATCTTCACAGAAACTCAGCAGGTAAGAGCCTACTTTCTCCAGCTTACAGATAGGAAGCCTCAAGGTTCAGATAAGTGAGGGAACTCACTCAGGGCTGCACAGCTAGTAGCCGGAGCAGCTTGAAAGTTATAATCTAGACCAGTCTGGTTCCATAGGCCGTGGCTTCACCCCGTTTTGCTCCCTCGAACCTGCTCCCTTATAGGGTTCCCGTAGTCATCCCGACTCTGCCTGGAAAATTCTACCACTGGGCGCACTTGCCAAGATTAGAAAGCAGAATTGCAAAGGTCCATGATTAACATGCACCCATGTGGCCCGCGGTGGAACAGGTGGGGTGGGAATCTTTCTGCCTCTTTTACCCGAGTAAGGAGGAACATATCGGATGGGCTGACTATGCCCCTGCATGCCTGCTAAGCCCCAGCAGGTTTGACATGATAGGACCCTCACCTCCCACCATAATTGAAAAGCACTGACACAGGGGCCAGGAGACCCAGCATAGCCAGAAAGAAGAAGGAGTGAACAACGCAGGTGTTTTTCACCAAACACTTACGTACTTGGAAACATTCCGGGGGTGGCACTTTTTCTTGTGCACAGGAATGCTTGATGCCACTTCCCCTCTCTTATCAGACACAGGCTGCTCCTCGCACAGGGAGTTGGGCTAATGAGGTCGCTCTCCTCTGAGATGTTATTGTGGCCATGGAGATGAAAGAGAATAAAAGAAGGACAAACCTTGTGTTGCAGAAAAAGTCAGGTTCTTGTCACACGACTGAGAAAAATCAGGCTCACGGACACATAGAAGGGTGAGGAGAAGAATTTATTGGGCAAGAAGGAAAAAGGAAAAGCAATGCAGCAAAGTGAGATGGAGCACTGCTAACAGCCTTTGCACCTCACGGACTGAATCCCAGGTCCCCACCCAGGGACAGGAGAGACCAGGCTCCTCCCCACTGCAAGCGGTGCAAACTTCCCGTGGCTCCACCCTGTCCTCCCAGTGCGCAGGCTGGTCAGAGATTCTGCGGGCAGCCCTTTTCACTTGGCTCTCTCACTTGGGACCTGAGAGTTCCGTGAGAGTCAGCCACAGTAAGATACCGAGGGTTAAACCTTGAGGTCTCGAGCTGCAGGGTGAGGAAGGAAAGGCACAGCCATGCGCTGCCTGCCTGTCATCCAGGCAGGCCATCCAGGTTCAATTTGTTCCTTGCCCTTTGGGTTCTGATAAGCCAGTGAGTAAAAACAAAAACTTACAAGAAATGATTATTTTAAAACAGATTTGCTATATATCAGAAACAGCTGTTAATTAGGCATGTTGAACTTCTTCCTCATGCCAGACTTTATAATGTTTATGAAAGTTGTAAACTCACTCAAGTTAACAAGCGTTTGCCTGGCACTTGCTATGTGCCTTCTTGAACGATGCCAGGTAGGAACATGAAGAACTGTTACCTGACAATTTAACTACGATAGTGCCCCTTCCACTGTGGGTCTCAGGGTTGGACACTCTATGTCATCTTAAAGAGGTGGCCCTTATCAGAGGGGAAGAGTAGGCTTTGGAGGTGCTGGCCCCATTGACCAGCTCCGGGACCTTGGCTGAGTTACTCAGTTCCTCTGACCTTCGGTTTTCCTATTTGTAAGGTATATAAATACTACTGAGACAGCCAGGTGGGAGGAGCTCCCTGGCAGAACCTGCAACCGACGGGCACACTGGGAGGAATGCGCACTGGGGTGGAGCATGGGGAAGTTCCCTATTTGCAGCTGGGAGGAGCCTGGCCCGTCCTCTTCCTGGGTGGAACCTGGGATTCAATCTGTGGGGCGGGAAGCCGCACTAGCAGGACCTTGGCTTTGCAGGGAGTCCCGGTGTCCCTTTTTTCTTTTCTGCTCTGTAAATTCCATTATTCTCACCCTTCAAAGTGTCTGTGAGCCTAATATTTCATGGCCATGTGACAAGGACCCGGCTCTTCGCTGAACTAAGGAAAAAGTCCTGCAATACTATCTCTTTTTTGCGAGTACATTTGAAGTTTAAATCGCATCATGGAAAACATTCAGTAGCGCAGCCTCTGGCTCCTAGTAGGCTCTCACTGTTATTGCAGCTAAGGAGGTGGGCCTTCTACATGGAGTTCCACTCGTGCGTGGCAGAGCAAGGCTCAACACATTTGTGAGAAGCTAGGTTCAGCTTATTTTAAAAAGCATCATCAAGATATGATGAAAGGTTACAAGTAGGACAGCTGAAAACAAACATTTTAGGTCTTTGCAGTATGGATGCAAAAAGGGTTTCCCCTCTTTTCAGTGGTATGATTTGGGAAGCACTGACTAAAGTGTTTGGATCGGTGAGAGGGAGGGTGGTGGTGAAGGAGAAAAGAGGGAGGCCTCTTAGCCAAGATTTGCAGGTGTTAAATACAAACCCCAAATTGGTTACTGTGACTCTCCTGAGAGTGGGGAAGGAAGTGAGTGGGTGGATGGGTGGGGTAGGAGTGGCAAAATCAGGCCCGAAACCAAGGACTCCATATGATGCATCTTAACAGATACTCCCTCAAATTTCCTTCCTTCTCCTGGGGGTGGGATTTACATAAGCATTTTCTTGGGTCCAGATAACAAAACCATGCCTTGAAAGACATTTCACTTTTTCTGCCCATAATCAAGGCTGGTACCTTCCAAGATTCAGAGATCCTTGATCAACAACAACAGAAAATGTCCTCACCGTGTTCTGAAAGCCTTCCAAAGCACGGCAGAATGAAGAACGAGAAGATGGCAGACCCTACCACCAGCCTGGGGTCCCAGCTGCCCTTCTATCCAGAAATGTTCTCATCTCACCACTCAGAGCTTCACATGCACCCTGTTCAAAACCCACACCAGCTTCTCGATTTCTTGCACAACAGAAACTACTCTGTCAGACCTTAGTAATAAATGCTAACCCTTTAAAGGGTATCTAATGTTTGCCCCCCAAGAACCTGTAAAAATATGTCCATTTCACACACACAGAGCAAGGCTGCCTTCAGAAAGAGCGAGGTGTGTGTTTTTCAGATGAAAGATGTCTTTTTTAAGTGCAGCATTGTTACTACAGGTGCATTATATCTGAAATGGATGCACTCTTGAAAGATAATGAATGATAGCACTTCCTTATTGTTGGTACCCACCCATCACTCTTCTTAAAAGCACGTGCTGTATAGCATTTGCAGTGTTCCTACAAAAGAAAAATTTGAGATGATTTAAATACCTAACTGCTCCTAATTGTTATTCAGAATAAAAGGTTGCACTTCTTAAGTGTTCCCCGCTTTTAACACTGTTTTTAGTACCTCCATTTAAAGCCTGAAAATAAAATGCTTTTGCATGTGAATGGGTTGCTGTAAGTTCACGGACCATGGAGGCATCCGTCCTTGCGGCTGGGCGTGGGCTCCAAAGCTCTTGCACAGCTTACGCTACTCTCTTTGGAGTGCACCTGGGACTAGGCAAGGCCTTACGAGCTGGCATGCTTCGCGGCTCTCTAGAGGTCACAAATGAATGAGATTTTCTGCCCAAACTTTAGAAATTTAAAGTTTCTTTTTTTTTTTTTTTTTTTTGGCAGGTAGAACCATTCCATCCAAGTGTCCCCCGCTCTGGGCTGGGGACAGTGAGCAATTCCACACCTAAAATCACCCCACACTGGTAGACGCCAGGGTAAGTTTAAAGTCCTCTTGGAAGAAAGTTTCCGGAGATCGTGCATTATTGCATGATTCTTCCTTTAAGAAAGTAAAGGAACAGGCGAGGCACGGTGGCTCACGCCTGTAATCCCAGCACTTTGGGAGGCCGAGGCAGGTGGATCACCTGAGGTCAGGAGTTCGAGACCAGCTTGGCCAACGTGGCGAAACCCCGTCTCAACTAAAAATACAAAAATTAGCCAGGCATGGTGGCAGGCACTTGTAATCCCAGCTACTCAGGGGGCCGAGGCAGGAGAATCACTTGAACCCAGGAGGCGGAGGTTGCAGTGAGCTGAGATTGCACCATCGTACTCCAGCCTGGGGGACAACAGTGAAACATTGTCTCAAAAAAAAAAAAAAACCAAGAAAGAAAAGAATGGCTACTTCATACGCAGAGCAGCTGAGGGCTGCTGGTTACCCATTTTTTGGTTATTTATTGATTATATACTAAACAAGGGGTGGATCATTCATGAGTTTTCTGGGAGAGGGGTGAGCAATTTCCAGAACTGAGGGTTCCTTTCCTTTTTACACCATATAGGGTAACTTCCTTGGGTTGCCATGGCATTTGTAAACTGTCATGGTGCTGGTGGGAGTGTCTTTTAGCATGTGAATGCATTATAATTAGCATATAGCGGGCAGTGAGGAGGACCAGAGGTCACTTTCATCGCCATCTTGGTTTTGGCAGGTTTTGGCTGGCTTCTTTACTGCATCGTTTTATCAGCAAGGTCTTTGTGGTTTGTACCTGGTGCTGATCTCCTATCTCTTCCTGTGACCTAGAAAGTCTAACCTCCTGGGAATGCAGCAATGTAGGTGTCAACCTTACTTTATCCAGCCTCTATTCAAGATGGAGTCACTCTGGTTCAAACGCCTCTAACAACTGTTTATACCATTAGTAGCAGGAAGGAAAGTCGGCAGACTTTCTTCAGTCATATAAACTGTGGTGTTCACCAAAAAAATGCTTGGATTGATTGCACAGCTGAGAGTATTCTACTGTTTAGATCGCTGGACAGACATTTTTTCAGTAACACAGAGTTTAACCTAAAATCCTTATGCTTAATGTTTAAGTCAATTTCCCCCTTCCTACCCTGGTTATGGATGGACGATCACATTTTTTTTTTTTTTTGTCACAGACTGGGATGTGCACCCTACATTTTGTGTAAAAATGCTGCCCTCTTGCCCCTTGCCCGTCCCACCAGACAGGTCTCAGTGCACACTAAGTGTGTGAGGAGCCATATCAGACGCCTTGAGTGGCTCTGTTTTCAATGACCCCACACCTCCACATTCCCAATGAAATAACCTCTCCTTCTCTCCTTATCTGTCCCTCGGAACACCTAGGTTTTCCAAAACAGAAGTCCCTCTCCAATAAGAGGATCACTAAGACGTCCAACTTTCAAGCCCAACTCATCTCACAAAGGGGCTTGGTGCTTCTGCCACAATACGAGACTACATGACTGACTGCTGTGGGCCCTTCTGAGTCAGAGAAGAGTCCTTGTAAGTTTACAACACCACACCTTTGGTGGGTTTTTACAGGGCTAGAGGGTTTGCCTGATTCAACTGAGACGTGGGTGCCCTGCAATTATCCCCGTTAGCTGCAGTGCCAGATGTACTGAAGTGGAGCGGTGCATTCTGGCTTCCTCAGAAAACCAGCTTCCAGATTTCTTCTTCAGTTGGCTTGAGGCTCACAGAGAAGCTTTTCTTAAGTTGATGTACAGCCATTAGTTGGATGCCTGGGGAGATCACAGTGGTCCCCTGTGGTGTCGACGTGAGCCCAGCCTTCTTAGAGAGTCAGTGCAGGGCTGAGGGAAGGGCTCCTCTGCCAGCAGCTCCAGTTCCACGAGTTCTCATCCTACACTTGATCAGACATCCGCTGCTGCTGGGTGCATCTAACCTCTGGTATTACCCTGTGTTTGTTCAGAAAGACTTCTTTTGATACCACCCCCAGACAAATGTGTTTTGAATTTCACCACTACTCCAAAGTAATTCTGAATTCTAGTCACATTCTATCCGGTAGAGTCACACTCTTCCCTGTCCCCCCTTCCATGGTCCACTCTACAGATCACGCCAGATTGGTGTCATCTGTAACTTAATGAGCATGGTCTTTATGCTTATCAGTCCCCACAGGTAAGAGCAATTCTACCTCATCTGCAGCAATTTGAAAGGGACCCCTGGAAACTCACCCGGGGAAGCGAGAGTTGCAGAAACATTCTTTTTTCCATCTTCCTCCCATTTCCTGCCCTTTCCCAGTTCTGTCCATAAGTTACTGGCAAGCTCAGCCATTCTGAGAAGGGATCTCCCTAGGAACCAGGCTACTCACTATCCCAAGCACATGCTGACTTCCTACCAGTGAAGGAGCCTTTTGCAAACATCCCCCTACTCCTACCCTCTATAGCCTCCCAGCATTCAGAACCTTAATGATATTTATTCTGGATGTTTGCAACTTTAGAACACAACACACTGATTTTCTGACATTAAACACACCAACGGCTATGAGAGAATTCTAGAAATATGTTCCCCCCTCTGTACTGGGAGTAGGGAATTGCGTTTGTCAGAGTCTCCCAGGTGCTAAAAGAAGAGAAATGGGCTGAGAATGGTGAGCTGGACAGAGTCCAAAGCTGCTGTGTATTTTCTCTGACTTCCTTGGCCAGCTCCTCCATGTATGATAGCACACTGTGCACAGAGCTCCCACAGAGGAAAGAGCTGCTGGTTTCAGCCCTGTCTAATGAGAGACCAACGTGTGTGCATGGCCAATTTGAAGAAGAAGGGTAAAAAACAAAAACAAAAACAAAACACAACCAAAACTGTAGCTGTGTGGCTTCTATTGCCCAAAGCAAATCCAGGCTCTTAAGCTGTTTCATGAAGCCCCAGGGCCAAGGCTGCGATGTGCCTGGGGGAGAGGTGCAGCTCACACATGGTGTCGTGCTGCTGTGTTACCCACCAGGACAATCCTGCCCTGCTAATGGCCCTGGGCACTTGTAGTGGGCTTCTCCCTGAACACAGATCAGAAATGTAGACTCCTTTTCTGCAGTACTTCTCCTTAATCCCGGCAACTCTCCATAGCAAAGACTAGTTTTCCACAAGGAAACCAAGCTGGTCATCTCCTCTCTCTGCCAGGAGAGTTTGCCTTACAAACTGCTGTGGGAATGACTTTCCACCCTAGGACCTATCTAGGTGCAGAATTACATTTAGATGGTTATTATTTTCTCATATTCAATATTCCTCTTACTACCACCTGTCATTTTCACCTATTATTCTGGTATTCAATTCTAATCCTAATACTCTTTGCAAAGCTTCCACTTTGTTCTTTGATATTTCTTGGTTCTTTCTGGAGGAAGAAAGTAAAATTAAAATTTAAAGAGGAAAGAAAATAATCATGTGGGAAGGTGTACATAACTCTCGAAACACTTAGAGTGTGAATTTGTTTCTGAATTCAGATTTCAAGTGTTTTAGTCACACAGTGTCAGATACGAAGATGATAGAATTCATGGATTACTCTGACCATCAATGTTTGAGATCTTAAAAGTCAGGACAGCTTTTAATTCCAATATTCACTCTATGGATATTTATTTAATTCCAATATCCACTCTATGGAGAACCTAGGTGAGGCTGAAGGAAGAAAAGCACAGTTAAAAATATTCAGGGCACAGTGTCTCACACTTTGTAATCCCAGCATTTTCGGAGACTGAGGCGGTGGATCACCTGAGGTCAGGTGTTCGAGACCAGCCTGACTAACAAGGTGAAACCCCGTCTTTACTAAAAATACAAAAATTTGCTGGGCATGGTGGTAGGTGCCTATAGTCCCAGCTACTTGGAAGGCTGAGACAGGAGAAATTGCTTGAATCCCGGAGGCGAATGTTGCAGTGAGCCGAGATCACGCCACTGCACTCCAGCCTGGGCAACCGAGTGAGACTCCATCTCAAAAAAAAAAAAAAAAAAAAAATCAGGTTTTCTTCCCAACCAGAAATATTTTCCAATCAGAAAGCTGATTTTGTCAGGCCAATACCTGAAATTTTAAACTCAGATAAGACTTGAAAAACATACAAACAACCTTTCACTTTGTAACACTCTGTATGTATTTTTAGAAACCTATTCCTTAACAGATTTTATCTGCTGTAATAATCTTTTAGTAAGTCAGTAACTCTCCCAACTGTACCAACTAGGCAATAGGCAAAATAACAACTTGCTTCATTATTTTCTTTAAAATCCAAGTTTTACTCATCTTTCTCCATTTTCAAAGAGAGAAGAAAAGAAGAGCAACCAAGAGAGGCGGTGGAGTGGAAACACTGACAATTATCTAGTGACAGATATCGGGGTAGAAGAGTGGGATCACCAATGTCTGAGGCCAAGGGACAGTTCTCACTGGCTACGTGTTCATGCAGCACCACCTCAAGCTGCAGAGAAGCACATGGGTTCCCGTGAGCCACGTGGAACCCTCCATCAGAACCCTCCTAACAAATCACCATCGTTTAAAACTTTAATCAAGGTTATTTTCCTGAATTTAGGTAAATCTATTAGTTTTTATAGATACACCAATGTCTATGTCTAATGAAAATCAAGACAATCCATTGAAAAGCCGATTTGAAAGAACACCTACGTGTGTGTATGGGTGTAGAGAGAGAGGGAGAGAAATGGAGACAGAGAGACAGCAACAGAGAGAAAGAGAGAGGACAGAAAGAGAGAGAATGCTTTGAACCTCTGTGTAACCATTGCATATTAAAAAGATTAGGATGGGTGTGGGGGCTCATGCCTGTAATCCCAACACTTTGGGAGGTTGAGGCAAGAGGACTGCTTGATGCCAGGAGTTCAAGAACAGCCCAGGCAACTTAGTGATACTTAGTGATACCCATCTCTACAAAAAAAAAAAAAAATTTTTTTTTAAGTTAGGTGAGTGTGGTGGCATACACCTGAAGTCTCAGTCACTGAAGGGGTGGAGGTAGGAGGATTGCTTGAGCACAGGAGTTCAAAGCTGCCAAGAGCCATGATTACACCACTCCCTCCAGCCTGGGCAACAGAGAGAGACCTTATCTAGGAGGAAGGAAGGAAGGAAGGAAGGAAGGAAGGAAGGAAGGAAGGAAGGAAGGAAGGAAGGAAGGAAGGAAGGAAGGAGGAAAGAAGGAAGGAAGGAGAAAGAAAAGAAAGAAAGAAAGAAAGAAAGAAGGAAAGGAAGGAAGGAAGGAAGGAAGGAAGAAAGAAAGAAAGAGAGAGAGAGGAAGGAAGGAAGGAAGGAAGGAGAAAGAAAAAGAAAGAGAGAGAGAGAGAAAGAGAAAGAAAGCGGGAAGGAAGGAAAGGAAGAAAGAAAGAGAAAGAAAAGAATATATATGAGTAAAAGAAGTTTATATGTGAAATAAATGGTATGTTATTCATCCCTCTAAGGGTCTAAAGTCTTTAAGAAATAATATGTTCACCTGATGAATGTAATAAGTTATTTTTGATACACTGCCTTTGTCTTACGGACTCTTTAGAGCATTTAGGTGATGAATCTAATTCCACAAGTTCTGCCTAGGGGTACACGGCAGCCTTGAATGGGTTTATCTAGTGGAATAGCCCACCATTCCTAACCCATCCCTGCCCAGGGTAAAGAAAACCTGTCCCAAATTCTTGGCCCACAGAAGATGTGACACAGTGCTCTCAGGCATTGCTGAGAGAACACAGGGACAGCACAGAACCCCCAGAGGACTGGGCCGACAAAACACAACCTGACCTTTAGGACACAAGAGGAAAATGGAGTGAAGGGGTCTTTCTCTCTTCTGTGTGCTGGCACCTATTCATTGGCACGGAAAGGCAAACAAGTCAGAATGGACTTGAGAAAGTAAGAGTGGACTGACGTGGACATTTACAGGGAGGCAGTCACCAGCAACACTTACAGATGCGGCCAAGGATCTCCACGGCAGCATGGTTGGGCACAGGGCAGGTCTAGGATCAGGCAGGATTTGTGAGCATGTTGGGGAGCCCTAGGCTGCTCCTCGAGAAGAACAGGTCTCACTGTCTCCACTCCAGCTGGCCCCAGCTGAGCTCATCGTTGTACAGACTGCACTCTGTCCAAGCACAGAACCTGGAAGTGGAGCCAAGGGAGGGTTTTCTCCTCCTCTCACGTTGGAGAGGGCATTGTTGTAGACTACGTGAATGAAGGAGAATCTGGCACGAGGAATCTTTCTACCCTCCTGGCTGTGGAGTGAACAGGTGGCCCCAAATCTGTCTATGTGGTGGGGGGCGGAGGCGGGTAGGGAGAGGATGAATCTGAAAATATAATGTCCTGAAACTTAAATCTGAACCACATAAAGGAGGAAGAATAAGCTTTAAGGTAGCACTCCCAAAAATTTCCACCGAAGTATCAGAAGAAATTGCTTACGCTTGGATAAGAAGGAGGAGGTATTGGCCCAAAGCCACCCTCTCTAGTCACAAAATGCATGCGAAGTCTTCGTTTTTGTTTTTAAATCATATGGTGATTTTGTATTCTATTGTATAGTAGATCTGTGATTGTTTTAATGTAAACGTATAGTTTGAGGTTCTCAGTTAAGTTACTTAGCTTGTTCCCCAAAGAACCACGTGGTAAAGAGATGCTCCGGGAAGACACTCCATACTTAGTTCTGTGACTTGGTTTCTGCAACCTGGATACATCCCCTGCACCTCTTGGTAGGTATGAATTTCACAAGCACAGCTAGGGAACAGGAGATCTGCTCCTGAAACAAACAGAGAGAGGCCACAGTGGCAGAAGGAGGTCACACAGCAAGGAAGGAGGGGAGATCAATGCAGCCAGTGCCCTGCCCCTCAGGGCACCCCACTTCAGGGCCACCCCGTTCTGCTTATCAGAGGACTCAACCACCAGCCATCTTTACACGCCCCAGCCCAAATGTGGAAACAACTTACTTCTGGTTGTTTCTCTTAACCTAGCTGAGACAGGTAATTTTTTTTTTTCAAAGAAATTGGGAAAAAAAATAAGGAGAAATAGGAAAACAAGTACAAGGAAAATAAAAAACCAGCTTTCTTCCTTCTCCATGTACCCTCCCCTGTGACAGGCACACGTTACCTCAGATGACTGGAAGGCTGTGCAGCTGTTTTACCCAGCACCAGCTCACATGCCCGAGCCAGGGCTGGTCTCCCAAACATCCCGAGAAGGAACTGTGGTCAGAGCCCAATCGCAGCTTAAGACATAGGCTCCTTTCTCAATTTCTTGTCTCTCTGTCCCTCTCTCTCCATCTATATGTGTGTGGTGTGTGTACTGCATATGTTGTGTGCCATGTGTGTATTGCGTGAGTATGTACTGAAGATTATGTGTGTTTTGAGTGTGTGGTGTGCTCTGTGTGGTGTGTGTGTGTGTAGTGTATGCTGGATCTGCTGTGTGTTGTATGTGGGTTGTAAGTATATGTTGTGTGTGCTGTCTATGTTTCGTGTTGTGTATGTTGTGTGTTGTGTGTGCCATGTCATGTGAGTGTGTTATGTGTTGTATTTGTGTGTTGCATTTGTGTGCTGTGTGCATGTTGTAAGTGTGTTGTGTGCTGTGTGTGTGTTGCATTTGTGTGCTGGATTGTATGCTGTGTATTGTGTGAGACACACATACACAAATCTGGACATAATGCAGTGAATCCTAGGACCAAACAGAGCTCTAACCTATCTTTGCCACCCACCCAGAATGCCCCCCTCAGTAATTTCACAGGGGAAGTTCATTCTTCACCAGGAGGTGGCAAGGATGGGGTGACTGGCAGGTTAAATAATCCCAACACTTAGGGAAGATGCCAACTTCTATATACAGGATTAGCCTCAGCCTTGTAGTCTACCAAGTGTTAAATAACACTAAATTCATACAATAAATATAACAGTCACACAGTAATTCTAACTAGAATAGTAAGAGTGCAGTCTTTTCACAAAAGCATAATGTGGAATAAAAGCACCAAGTTTCCATTGAGGATATGCAGAAGGTTGCAAGTAGTTCAATTTAATTATTTCATTACAGCCTATGCTGTAGTATGTGCAGGTAGACAATATTTATATAACAATATCAATGATATATCTTAGGCTTTCCCTATAGCATAGTAGAGAAATTGGCAGGGAGGAAAAAAGGATCCACTCCACTGGAAATAATTCATTCTTATTTCCAGACCAAACTCTACAATTGAATTCAGCCTCTAAAATTTGGGTAAATTGCATGATTTTGTTTCCACTCTGACCTTTGGAATCTGGCTGATTAAGGCTGGGTCTGCTAGCACAGCTGGTCTCTCCTTCCACCAAGCTGACCTGCTAGAAACCAGCCAATTCAACCCCACAACCAGCTACTAATCAGCCAGCTTCTGGTTAATCTGTACTGCTTACAAATTCCCAGATTACTTAACTGCCAGCATCCGGGGGGGTGAAGGAACCTGTCCTTATTCCCATGAGGACAGGAAGGACAGTCTCCTGCGGGAAGAAGGGTCATTGTACAACTTAGAAAAGAATCGGTGGCTGGGCATGGTGGTTCACGCTTGTAATCCCAACACTTTGGGAGGCCGAGGCGGATGGATCACAAGGTCAGGAGACTGAGACCATCCCAACCAACATGGTGAAACCCCGTCTCTACCAAAACTACAAAAATTAGTTGGGCGTGGTTGTGGGTGCCTGTAATCCCAGCTACTCAGGAGCCTGAGGCAGGAGAATGGTGTGAACCCAGGAGGCGGAGCTTGCAGTGAGCTGAGATTGCACCACTGCACTCCAGCCTGGCGACAGAGCGAGACTCCGTTTCAAAACAAAAAAAAAAAAAAGAAGAAAAAAAAAGAAAAGAATCAGGGATGGCAATTGAGCCCAGAGACTGGCCTCCGAGCCAGGCCACACACACTGCGCACATCACTCTCTTGGTTTTGTCTCAGCTAGGTCCCACTCTATCTGCACTGTGACTAGAATGGAGCTGTATAAATATGGGTGGCATTAGTGCACACTCCACCGTCGGTGGAGATCCTTCACTGATATGAAAACAAGACACCAAAATGAACTGCAAAGTCCTGCCTGTGGTCTCTGGGTTTATGGGAAGGGCATTTTGCAGGGTAACTGTGTGTTAAGGATACACTCCCCTGGCAGGGTCAGTTGGAGGGAGAGCTAATCGCTCAGTAAACAGAGAGAAGAGAGATGCTTATACTTAATAAGCCATTGCAAATGGAAAAAGCAAGTTCCTACCCACCGTGATTCTCTCTAGAAACAAATGGCTTGGATCCAAGCACTACAAAGCCCTTTCAGAAAGCTGAGAGGGTCTCCGGGTCCCAGTGCCCCCAAACGTAACCCTTTTGTGTGGTTCTCTTTCTTGTGGAAGTAGCTTTAACAAGGGAAGAGGCAATGACTGTGTATGTGTGTGTATGCCACAGTCACGATTTTTCCTTTTGTCTTAAGTTATGGCCCTCCTGATGTGCAGTTCACCCTTCTCCCTTGGAGGCAGATGCAACAATTACAGGGGAGGGCCAGACTGAGGTGCTGGGTGCTGCTTCTGCAACACCTTGTCCAAGGGTGTTCCCAATCCCCTTCCTTCAAGCCCCCTGAACCCCGAAGAGTGAAAGCAGCACAGAGCTCTAGCGGTTCAGCAAGTGGCAAAGCTGGCCTGGTGGCAGAAGGGAGGTCGAGGTCTCTGCCAAGGCTTGCTGCTCTGGTTTCTCTCATCTCTGGCCTGTGCCAACCATCCTGTCAGATGAAAGAAACAGTGTGGTTCCATGCGCCAAGTCAAAGCTCAGGCTGGGAGCCGCAGCCACGACCCCGTCTCCACAGTCGTTTACATTTATTATTTTGTGCCCGCTCTGGATACTTTCACTTAAAATGTGGGAAATAAAAACACAAACCTGTCTCCCAAGGCTATAAAAAGCAATGACTAATATAAAAAAGGGGAAAAAGGATCATAGAGCATTTTGTAGATACACTACCCATAAATCCTAAGTAAGCCTGGTGTGGGGTATTGGCAAATACAGCCATGTGAGGAGGTAGAGGGGCACTTTGTCCCTGAGAGAGCTCCAAAACCAGGGAATTCCAGGCGTAGAATGACAACCTTCTTGCTTGCACAGTTGCTGTTACTCGGCCCTTTTCTAGGAAAAAGGACTTCAAAGATTTCCACCAATCACCCACATGGCCACTGTCTAAGGCACCATTTCAATTTGAATACAACAAGGAATCCAGGAAGAAGACAAGGAACAGTTTTTTTTTTCTCTCTTCTCCACTTAAGAGAGGGTGAGTCTCTGGTCACTTTCTAGAAATAAAGGAAGGAAGAGCACTCACTAATAATATAGCCCTTTGAACTTCCAGCTTCTGATTAGAACCAGGGGCTTAGACATAATCCTCCAATAGTGTTTGTTCTGTGTACCCCTCCATCTTTGTCATTTCTCTTCTTCCTGTTTCTAAAGCTAGATTCAAAAGTTGAAAGTGGCTGGGTACGGTGGCTTATGCCTGTAATCCCAGCACTTTGGAGACTGAGGTGGGCAGATCACCTGAGGTCAGGAGTTCCAGACCAGCCTGGCCAACATGGTGAAACCCCATCTCTACTAAAAATACAAAAAATTAGCCGGGCATGGTGGTGTGCACCTGTAGTTCCTGCTACTTGGGAGGCTGAGGCAGGAGAATCGCTTGAACCCAGGAGACAGAGGTTGCAATGAGCCGAGATTGCACCACTGCACTCCAGCCTGGATGACAGAGCAAGACTCCGTCTCAAAAAAACACAAAACAAACCAAAAACACAACACAACAAAACAAAAGTTAAAAAAGATTTATAATAAGTATTGGGATGTATCCATTCTGCTAAAACTTGTAGCTAATTTGCCACGTCTTATTTCATTGTATTTGTACACTTGCTCTTATAAAAAAATGTTTCAAAACCATAATGAGATATCACTTTACACCAACTGGAATGGCTGTTACTAAAGAAACAAAAAATAACAAATATTGGTGTGTTGGTGAGAATGTGGAGAAATTACAACTCCCGTGCATAGCTGATGATAATGAAAAATGGTGCTGCTTCTGGGGGAAACTAAGGAAGTTCCTCAAAAAACAAAAAAGAAAATTACCTTATGATTCAGCAATTGTACTCCTGGGTATATGCTGAAAAGAATGGAAAGCAAGAACTCCAAGAGACATTTGCCCTCCCTCATTCACAGCAGCATCATTCACAATGGTCAAAAGGTGGGAACTAACCCAAGTGTCCGTGGACAGATGAATGGGTAAACCAAACGTAGTAAATACACACAATGAGGTCTTATTCAGCCTTAAAAGGGAAGGAAATTCTGCTACATGCTACAATATGGATGAACCTGGAAGATGTTAAGTGAAATAAGCCAGTCACAAAAGGATGAGTATTGTGTGATTCCACTAACATGGGGTCCCTAGAGTAGTGAGATTCACAGAGACAGAAAGTAGAATGGTGGTTGCCAAGGGCTGGGGGCAGGGGAAAGTGGGAGTTATAATTATTACTTAATGAGTAGCGAGTTTCAGATCTGTAAGACAAAAAAGGCCTGGAGATGGATGATGGTGATGGTTGCACAACAATGTAAATGTACTTAATGCCCCTGAACTATGCACATAAAAGGGTAAAAATGGTAAATTACATGTCATATATATTTTACTACTATAAAAAAGTGTTTTGAACATCTGACATCGTGTTCTACCTCCATAACATTTGTGACGGAGGAAGAATAGGTATTCTAATCTGTGTATAAACACAGGAAGACAGATAGAAGGCCTCAGCCCTCTAACAGCTTTGAGCATGGACTGGTGAGATCTATCATCTTCCCCAGGAATAAACCACCTGCCCAGCCACCTCCGGATGCCTCACCCTTTGCTTGGAGGTATAAAGATAAGTCCCCCATAGTGTTCAACTCCAGGGCCAATGGCAGCTGCGGGGTCCCAGGAGAAGGGGTTTGGGCCTTACTGGCACCTCTCCGCCCTTCTCCTGCTTTCACATCTGGCCAGGGACACTCCCGTTCTGCTAACTTCTCAGACTCCACCCAGTGCCCCTGACCCAACAGGAGTGCATGGTCGCGATTCCCTCCCATGACCACTGGCCCTCACAGTGGCTGGGTATCCTGGTGGGGCGGCCTGCACCTCCTCAAGCTCCAGCCCCCTCTGGATGGGCGAGTAACTCCTTCGGTGCTTCTGTCCTGTGTCCAGCTTCCTTTGTCCTCTCCAGAGGTCCCTCCTGCGCTTCACCACTGGTGATGCTCCTCCAAATAGCAGCTCCCAATCCCCAGGACAGCTCTTCAGGACACAACCCCTTCCTCCCAGGAGACCCGCAGGTTTCAGCTCTCCTGGGGCCACGGCTGGACCAAGTCCTCAATTGCTTCCTTGCCATTATCCTCTTTGAACTCCCTCTCTCTCCTCTAAAAGCCCTTCTGGCTGCAGACTCCTTAATTCCGTGACTGCTCCTTTCCAAAAGCAGGTGCGCCTGCCCCGGGCCTCTTCGGACTTCCCATCACAGGCCAAAGGAAAACCAGAGAGAGCTTGCAGGACACCGGGGCCGTATTCAGACAGGCGCAAAACGACCCTTCCTCTTCTGTGCGCCTTAGGGAACGCCTGAAGGCAGGCAAGCCTGGGGCTCAGGGGATGGTCCCTGAGCGGGCAGTCAAGGCTGCCCCCAGGCCCTGGCAAGGAGGTTTTCCGAGGCTCCGCAGTTCTCGAGTGTGTGTGTTTGTTTTTGGTGGTGGTAATTGGGAGGCAGGGGGTCAAGACCGGGAGTGCAGAGAGTGAGAGAGAGGACCTCCTCCGCCCATCCTGGGCTCCTGGTTGATCCTAACCTCCACCCAGCGTCAACTTTTTGCTGCTCCCGTTAGATGGCGCCCAAGACTTTCTAACCACTTGTGAAAGTGCTCCTGGCCCGGAACAAAAAGAACCGTGGGGTGTGAGTCTGAATGTGTGTGAATGCGAGTGCGCGCGCGGGGCTGGGCACAGGGCACGGGAGTCGCCTGGCATTACGCTTGGCCCCGTCGCGGGTCGGCCCGGCCCAGGGCTGGAGCGCGCTCACGGGAGGAGCTGCGCGGCCGGCGGAGAACTTCCTTCTTTTCCCTTCGCTCTCCTTCTTGGGCTCGCGCCTAGGCCCTGGCCACTATCCCGGAGAGAAGCCGGGCGACCCGGCCGCGGGCTCAAGCAGCCAGCGCTGGCTGCAAGTGACCGCGGTGCGCGGGCGGAAAGGGGTCCTGGACGTGCGGGTTGGAGAGCTGGGACGCACACGACAGCCCCCTTCTCCGCCCTTACCGCCCCAGCGCTCACAGCCGCTGCTCTGTTTTTAAGAGAATGGGGCAGGTGCAGGTTTGGTTGTAGCGGTTTTCGCCGCTCCAAGGCAATCGTTCAGTGTAAAGTTTCCTAAGCGTACTGCGTGGGCGTGTTTCCAGAAACACAGGGCAAACTTTCTCGCTCCCAGAGCCAATTACATTAAACAGACTCTCTTATGAAAAGGCCCTTGGGGACCCTAGGGTGTCAGATGCGACAGCTAATTTTAAAATAACGGGTGATTAAGGAGCACGCTTTCTCTCCAGCACCAAGTTCACCTCTTCTCCCACCCCCTCTAAAATAAGTGACTTGACGATAGCTGATCCTATCCCCTAGTCCTCTCCTTAATGCCAGTCTGGACGCGCACTGTCCAGGAGAAGGGATGCGTCTCCTCTTCCTCGAGAACCAGCGCGGAGACCTTCTTTTGTGCCTCTCCTTGGCTGTGAACTTTCCTGCGCGGTAGGTTCTCCTTTAAGAAAGTAGCATCCCTATGAATATTTAATGCCGTGCGCGGGCCAGCGGGGCGGAGGGGAGCCCACGGTCCGGGTTTCCGCGCGCGCCGAGACCCGGGCGCAGAGCGAGGGCGTCCCCACCAGCCTGACCGCCGCAGGAACTCGGGGACGGGGAGGGCGGGGGTTAGCAGGAGGAAAGGGTAGACTGAAGAGGAGCTGGGAACGGGAGGGGGGCTCGGGGCGAACGGGCCGTCGTGTTCATTTCCATAAGAAAGCTGAAATCGCAGTTGGAAGCAGGATTTCTCGCCCCTGCGGCCCTTCCCCCATACCCGGTTTTCTGCAAGAAGCGGGCTCCGGAGCTCAGAACCCGAAGTGTGTGCTCTGGTCTTTGATGATGTTGATAAAATGTGGTTTCAAATGTTGTCCCGAAGAGGCCGGTTTCCTGTCTGTGTGTGGAATGGAAGGACCGTGCCGGGTGAGTCCAGAGCACCGGGGAGCGGACAGGAGGCTCAGGGCATAGGAGAGGGAGGGCGCAGGGCATCTCTGCAGGGGAGGTTCTTCGGGGGGAGGGGGGGTTTGAAAAGGGAAGCCAGGTTGAAACCAAGTTTCCCGAGTAAGGAAGATTGTGTGTGTGTGTGTGTGTGTGTGTATGTGTGTGTGTGTTCGGGGGTGGGGAACACGATGAGGGAAGAGGTCACGAAAGCCCCAGAACCCAGGCGGCCCGCGCGTGGGAAGGTCTGGCAGGTCTCATCACCTCCCTCTTCAAAGAGCGGGGGAAACTTTCGCTGGCCGCTGCTGACCCTCTTCCTGCGAAGGAATAAAGTGAACTTGCCCAGATACTGGATTCCACTAGCGGTTCAATTGTTCAGTTCTTTCTGCGTTCGCATTGAGCACTGAGTTTCTTTTTGACTGGCAGTGTGAACAGCAGCCATGTGACCTCAATTCTATATGATACACACACACACACACACACACACACACACACACACACACCCCTCCTAGGTACTTTATGATCCCATCTGGAGAAATTAAAACCCAGATCTGTAATGTTTATTCTTAGATAGTTTACCAAAAGCAGGGGGGAAATGTGTGAGACACATGTCTGCAAATATAACAAAAGTACTTTCCCTTGTGCTTGAAAAGTTGCCTGCAAATGGCTGGCTTCCGTTTACTGACTGCACCACCTGTACCTCTCCATGAAACTAAATGGAGTCAGGAATAAAGCACCAATCAGATCAAGCAATTAAATACCAATTATGACTATTAATGACTTTATTACTAATGACTGGAGTTGAGGACTCCAAACCCGATTGAGGTAATCAAGCTGTTTTAAAATTCTGCTACCTAAGATTTTTACCACACTCCTTCCCCAAAATAAGAGGTTAAAAAAGACAGAAGTTATGTTTTCAAAGAGTTCTCCAGTAGGTATTCATGGTCAATGTTGAACTTATTTTTCTCAGTAAAGTGTATTGCTACTGCTGGTAAATAATGGAGTCTTCCTTTCTGGCTCTGCCAAGTTATGCAAAGTGTAATTGATGATGGTGGTTACACAATATATGGTACTTGGTTTGGATGCAGAACTAGGATGGGGCAGGGGTGCTTTCTTCAGTTATTCTGACAATCTGGCAGACCCTGGAAGATTTTAAGGAACAAGTGTTTTAATTCTTCAGATGGGGTAATGGCTATTGGGATGTTTCGAAGGTGAGGAAATGAAGAATGGGGAATCCAGACAGCAAAGAGAAAGAAGGAATTAGGCCTATGTTTAGAATTTTCTTTTTGCTCATGAGTTGAAATGCCTTTAGCTTGCCATAAGTTACATGACTGAAAAGAAAAGGTTACTGAGAACAGTATATTGGTGTAAAGGCTACTGTGTAGCCGGGTTTATTTATTACTGAAGATGATTTGCCAACCCTCCTTGCCTGTTGATTGACACCCTTTCTTATCCCACATGGAAGTCCCGTTCATTCCGGGATAGGAGGAGAAGGCCTGGAGGGAGGAAGGGAATAAATTCCTGCTGGAGTCCATGAGAAGAAAGGAGGGGGCAGTTAGCAGGAATTCTTTAGTCACCATGAAGCAGACAGGGGGCAGCTGGGCTCTTGGAGGAGCCAGCAGCTCATCTTGATGTAGGTCATCTCTGTTCATTGTCCCATAGTTCAGCTCTTCAGGACACAAGAAGTGTTTGGAACAATGAACTTCAAGTCCCTGGCTTGGGATCTTGCCCCTTCACCTCCCTCCTAGGTGGAAGCCTACAGCAGCAGCAGCAGCATCTGGTTCTGATGTGTTTACCAGGCTGGTATGGAAATGCCCAGGCTGCATGGCAGAAACCTGAGCTGCTAGTGACAAGCACACTCCTCTGCTAAGCAGCGAAAAGTTTTGATACTTTTTGAGCACTGGGTGGCCTCTTCTCTTGATGTGAAGCACATGATCCCCCCTCCTCATTTCTATTTGTCAGCGTTAATTGCCCTGCAGTGGAGCAGCTCACACTTCAGGCAGTGCCAAGAAATACAACAGGGAAGGAATCCTGCACAGGTAACAGGATGGCATGGTGTTACCTTAGACACGTAGGGATTCAAAAACCTCAGTGGAATGACATGGGCCTGGGGTATTCTCCCTTTGGTGCCTACCTAGGGACAAGCCTCTTTGGCCTGGCCCAGACTGTGGGCAGCTTATGTATGATGGCCCTGAGTCCTGAAGGTGAAGCTGGTCACTTTCTCTAAGTGGACAGTCGACTCCAGAGGCAGTTCTAAAGAGGAGAGCCTCAGGTGTCCACAACAATTTCGTTTCTGTTCTGGGGCACCAAGAGGCACCCTGAGAACTCAGAGGCTCCCCTCAAGCAAATTCCCTGCTGACCCTGGACACCCCTTGAAAGAGGGGACAAGAGGCTGCCTCCAGCAAGGACTCCCAGCAAGGACTCCCAGCAAACAAGTTCAGCTTGGGCTCTGCCTACCACTAAGCCTTTATGGGGGTGGGGGGAGGCAGAGTCCCTGAACAGGGCAGAGACAATCAGTTGTTCCCCTTTCTGGTGTCAGAGGCAAAGAAGCCTGAAGGGCTGGCGGTGGTGCTGGCTCTGGGTTTATTGACTCTGTGATCCTGTCCAGCTGTCCTACAGGGAGTTCCAGAGCTCTCCCAAAGTGCATGGGGAACTGCACAAGCAGGACTGGGGCACAATACCAGAAGCTATTTGTCTCCTAGAACCTGGCACCCGCTCCACTTACCTAACAGGAGACCCACATCACTCAGTTCCCAGGACACCTGGTGGGAGAGTCTGGTGAGAGTTGGAGGCACGCTTCCTCTACTTACAACTTGTTTGAAAATGGACATAAAGAGGAGAACAGACACTCCATCGCCCATACAGGGCCTCTTTTGTGTCAGAAAACCTATCCCCTCCCAGGGCACCCTTGACACTCCCCTAGGTGGACCTACACGTTGTTCAGGACCTGTCCCCTGTCCCCAAATAAATATAAATGAGTTTGTTTCTTTAAAAGAAATATTACATCTTTAAACTTTTCCCAGCCAGAATCCACTTAATTTCATCAAGGTCTCTTGCCAGCAGCCATAACCCAGGCCAAAGAGGCTTGTCCCTAGGGAGGCACCAAGGGGAGAATACCCCAGGCCCATTTCACTCCACTGAGGTTTTTGACCCCTTAGGTATCTAAGGTAATACTACCACCATCCCCACCTGTTTTCACTTCTTTCTTTGTGTCTTAAGATTGCATTTTAGGAGGGTTTATATAATGTTGTTTATGTCAGCAGCCCCACCCTCACCCCACCGCCCTATATGGAATTATAGTTGGAAAGCACACACACATAGAAAATCTTTGAAGTTTTTTTTCTGCTATTCTTCCTGACTAGAAGAGTTGACAAGACATAGACACATTAAGTTGCATAAAATACAGTAGCGTGATCAGCCTAAATGCATCTCATTTGCACTGTTTGTAGCCAGGGGTGGGGGCTTGTGTCACTCATTGCCTCCCCCTCCTCCTCCGAAGCCAGACCAGCCGGCTGGAATTTCAGAGCAGGCCCCAAGGCAGCAGCCATTAGGGAGGTGGAAGCCCTAGCCCACCCCAGGTCAGCGGGGGTAGGGGGTAGATAGGGAAGTTGTCTGGAGGTCTGGCCTGAGGGCTTGAACCAGCTTTGGCAGACCTGGGCTGTGGGAAGCTTGGCCGGTGGGTGCCTGCGGCTGGAAGTTGCAGGTCTGCAGCCATGCTTCTGAGCTTCTCCTGGGCTGAGTTCAAGAAAGGGGACACCAAGAAGTAGGGGAACAGTCACTGACTATATTTTACATCCACGCCTACCCCTTTCCCAGAGTTGTGTTCTCACCACCCACTTTGTCGGCGGACGAGAAACACTCCTGCCTGATGGGTTCCTGCACCTGCTCCTAGACCTGAACTCGGTCCCTGAGCTCCTCACTGCCGCCTGCTCTGTACTGAGCCCCACTCCTGAGACCGCGAGGTGCCAGAACAGCGCCTCTCCCACCAACTCCTAGACGCCTGTAGGACCTGCGCAGGAGCCTTCAGAATCCCGTGGGGGTGTGGGGGTGAAGTTGGAGGTCATCCGGGTGATTTTTTCTTACTTTTTCCCAATTGTTCTCCTGCATTCATTTCAACTCTTCCAGTCTCCCGGTGCTGGGGCGCCAATCCTTTCCCACCAATTCCTACCCATCAGCTGGAGGTCCCGGCCCAGGGTCGCCCCAGGATTCTATGGCGGCAAGGGGCGCCGAGTAGAGGGACGGGAGGAGCTGGGTCCTCGGGAACCAAAGGGGACCTCAGCGGGGGCGGAGTGCGCAGCCTTGGCTGCTGGGAAATGCCCAACTAGCCGCTGTGAGTGCTCACAGCTTGTCGTGGGGGCGTCCGTTCTGCAGCTCAGGTGACTCAGACGCCCCGCCAGCCCCACCAGCTCCCGGCTTCTCGAACGCTCTTCTGCTCGCCCAGCGGGGAAACTTCAGGGCCTGCCTCGTCAGGCCAGATTGCAGCCCGCGACCTTCCCGGATTAACCAAGGGCAAGGCATGTTGCCCAGCAAGGCTGCCGCGTAACTGAGCCTCCCGGGGAACAGCCATGACCAAAGACCCGCGGGCCCAGGCGCGGGCACCTACCCCTACCCGCGCAGGCCTGTGCAAGCGCAGGGGCCGAGGCCGAGACGCTGGACATCCAGCCCCACACCTCTGACGACCCGGGCACATCTGCGGAGCCCGGGAGAACAATCAGCGGGCTCTGCGTCCCGGGAGCTGGGGACACGCCTGCAAGGTGTGTGATCCTTTAAAGATCCTTAGTACTAGTTCTGCAGGAAGCCTTTGTTATAGCCTTGTCAGCCTGCGCGCTTTCAGCAGCTCCCCCTCCCGGACCCCTCGATTCCCTCCCGGCTCGCCCCCAGCGGAGAGGGCCTGGCGCAGGGGTTCTGCCCAGGATCAACCGCCCTCTTTCAGCTCCCCTTCTGCAAGGCTCTTTTCCGTTGGTGACAATCTCCCCTCCGTGCCTGGGGCAGATAAGCACGGTTAGCCCCGCCTGCAGTATTGGGGCGATGCTGTCCTGGAAGAACCGGCTTTCTGAATGTGACCTCGGGATGCTGCAGCGGCGCAATACTGCTACTGCTGAATGAGTAGCTCTCCTGCCACCGCAGGGCGACTGCGGTGGGCACAGCAGGGCGCACAGAGGAGGGGGTAACCTGCCCGCCCAGGCTAAGGATTTGAGGGTTCTGACAAAAAGAGCTGGTTGAGGATGACACAGTCGTGAACAAACCTGGCTCCTACTGCCCCACAAGACAACCAGGTCCCAGTAGTCTTGGGTACCACTGCCCCCACCATACCACCATTGTAAAGTACGGACTCCTACTTAGCCAAGGTGCAGCTCTAGGCAGGATCTCTGAAGGATGCTCTGGCACACGGATGGTGGAGGTATAACTTTACCTGCACACAAGCTTACATGTGCCCTGTCATATATGGCTACACGTTTCCCCATTTCCCCACAGTCTTCCTATTTAACCTGTCTTCATTCCTTCTTTCTAGGGCTTTCCGCCTGCACACAGTCATTTGGAGAAAATCAAGTGAGTGCACCTCTCCCCACAGAGGATTCTGTATGTTATGTAACACACTCACACTGGGATTCCTCAAGTTACCATTTTGCCCCAAATCAGCCAGCACTTGGTTTTCTGGCGGGGGTGTCAGGATGATGCAAATGGAGATGGAAGCATCATTCCCTGGGGGCTTTTATTCCCCTCCTTGAAGCCCCAGTTCAAGGCCCAGGAACAAAGGGGAAAGGTAACTGATCTCTCTTTTGGTCTTTCTCTCCCCTCACTTCCACCCCCTCACCTGCAGTCCCTCCTCTTTGATAAACAGAGGAAAGCCTTTGGGATCAGGTACATATGTAAATACTGCTGACCTTGGCCTCCCCTCCTCACTGAAAAGCAGAAAGCCCGTTTCAGGTGCAGGCTGCTCCGTGCCTTTGAGTGTCCACCACTTCTACTCCCCCAGGCTGTGTGGGACTCAAGGCTGCTCACTTAACCTCCCTCTCTTGTTAAAAACATTCAGGACAACTATTAAATAGTTCCTGGAAGAGTTAAAGACCTTCTTTCAGTAGGGAAACGTTTTTAAAGCCCTGCTTGGCAGAAATCTTTAAGGCGTACAAAGTCGAATCAGTAGGCTTGCCTGAGCGATTTTGAAATTTGAAAGATTTCTTCCCATGAAATGGTAATTTAAAATAGTTCGTAGATGTTGTTTTGTTCTACGACGGTGTTTTCACTATTGTCACCTAAAGATTCTCAAGACTAAGCTACTAAGACATTTCTTTTCATTTGGTCAGTTTCTGGGTGATACTATCCTTTCTGATTAGACCTATTTAATTTATTTTTTAACTCTGCAGGAGAGTATTCAACCTTGGAAATGTAAGTGAAACAGACTCACCCTCCTTCTGAGACGTTGATAGGGGCAGAAAGGAACAAATCTGGCTAGCCCCACTCACACCTCAAAGTTTCCCTGTCTAAACCTGGATACAGTGAGGGTGGTGGGTTTTGACACCGTTTATTTTCTTGCTGGCTCAAGGAAAATTCTTTGAAATGAACACCTATTCTATTTCAGTGTGCAGTGTTCCAGCCGACTAAATGGGCTTGCCTTATGCGGAGAGACAGTCCTGGAAGACAGAGCTAATGGGTGGTCTCCCAGGAAGCTCATCAGAACACCTCTTGTTCCTTTCCTTTAAAAGAAAAAACAATTTAAAAAAGTTTTTGCTTCCCTCTCAATGTTCATTCCATTATTTTGTAGCTACAATAATGAAACATGGGCAGCAGCGATCATTCTTTTTGTACTATGTAATCATGTCTAGTGCTGGGACCTTACAAAGCCCCAGACATACCTCAGGTGTATTCTGCACTTTTCATATTTATTCACTGCTCATTGGGTCACACAGATAATTCACACTTGATTCCACCTTCCTCTGGACAACTCTCCTTCAAACAACACCCCTCTATCAACTTATAGGGAAAGGAGATTCCCTTAGAGAAAACTTCTTGAATTAAAAACCAGACTCAGTTTCACCAGGTAACTGATCCTGGCCATACCGGTGACTAGGAAGTCATCACCTAACACTCTACCTAGATATAAACTCTCAGGAAGGAGGCAGGCTGGTGGGCACATTTCCACAGACATTTCTAAAACTGTGACAACTGAATACATTTTACAGATACAGTTTTCGTATATTCCCACCCAGCTTAAGGCATTTAAAATGCAATTTTGTTCACATGCACGTGCGTGCACACATACACCACACGCACTTGTCAACTAGGGGGATATTACCAACCCATTTCCACTGGGCAATTCTGGTAACAGCAACTACAACTAAGAAACTTCTTTTCTGAGGAGTGAAAAAGAAAACAAAAGCCTCTCTATTTTAAAAGGTTATTTTATATTGTTTAGCATTCTTTCAAAGCAGGAATTGGCTGGACACTTCTGCTCCCTTTTCGAAGAACAGGTAAACTACTCTCCTACCCACCCCCCTCCCCAAGACCCAAGCCATTTTTAAAAGCTAAAATTTCTGTTTCCAAAGGAAGAAAAAGGAACAAATTCCATTAATGAATTACATACATGGAATGTGACTTGTCTAGGACATTTGTATTTGTAAATAAATGGCTCCCTGTTTATTATGTATGTTTTACTGGAAGAAAAAAAAAAAGGAACTCTAATGCCTCTGAGCATGTTATAATACATCAAATATCTCCACTTATGGTTTAAGTTCCACTGTTTCTTGGTACACACTAGAAAGAAATCGGGTTAAATGGAGTCAGTTGTGGGGTTTAAAAGTCCAGGCTGACTTGGGGACGCGGCACCTCTAAAGTTCTCCTGTTTGCCAAAGTGAGGGGGGAAGGGGAAATGGCTCCCCAGGAATCTTATGGGGATGAATCTGGGGTTTCGTCTTTGTCCCGGGATCTTTCTAAGGCTGACCACTGCCTCCGTTTGCAGCTTCAGAAGCGAAGCTGGCGTGCGATCTCCTTGGCGGGAGGACTGGGCACAGTCCCTGCCTTGCCCTGCTGCCGGAGCCCGCACACCGCGGTCTCAGGATTTCCCCGCAGGCCTAGGCCTGCAGTCCTCGGGCGGAGACGGGGCCTGGGGGAGTGATCGTCACCGGGCCAGGCACAGGCAGTCTACCCCGGTGCCTGTAGGGTGCTCGAGTTTCCCACACGCGGGAAGCGGAGGCGTGGGCCAAGCGCCGGGGGCTACCCAAGAACTCCACCGCCCAGTGAGACGCGCAGGGCCTGGCGGCGCGAAACTTCCACAAAGCCACCGGCCGCCTCCGGCCTTGCCTCCGCTACGCAATCCCAGCTGCCTAGACCTCGGTGTCTTCCCAAACAATGAGCCCAGCCAGTGCACTAGACTGTTGCGCTCTGACTTCTTCTGCCAGCACATGGGGACCCCAGCGAAAGGTTACGGGTTGGAACCCAGTCTGCGCATCTCCTTCCACGCGGCGCATCCTTCGGGAAGACAAACAGAGTACGTCCCCCACATCAATTTCAGGCCCTGGTCTGTGGGCTGGGCCACAGTCCTGGAAGACCCAAGGGGTCACGGGTCCAGATCCGTCTTTACTTGGTCCTCCGCTCCGGGACTCCAGGGCCCTGGGCAGCAGAGAGGTGGATTTCAGAGAGAGTCCGGGTCAGCCAGGCCTTGAACTCAGCCCCTCTGAACTCCACCGTCAGCAGCGGGGGCGGCAACTCAACTCTCCCGGGAGGAGGATGCACCCCCAGAACGGAAAATCCGCAAACGTCGCGCAGAGACCCACAAGCATTTCTACCTTTCTTTCCACAAGCCCCCCAGAAAGTTATCGCCAGAACCTCTGGGACCTGAGCCGACTCCAGCCTCCAGCAACTCCCTCAACCTTCCAAGGAAACTTTCAGAAGTTTCCCTTTCCCTGGCTCCTCAATTCCTTGGACTTTCTCCAGCCCCCAGGTTTGCTTATTACGCTGCTGACTGCCCTTTAGTCTTTAGGGTTCCCCAGGCCTGAGTGTTTCCAGAATAATAATAATAATAATAATTGTTATTACGAGGCTGGGGAAGAACAGGATCAGAGGGTAGGAGGGACTGAGGGAAAGAGTGGAAACGTTTATGAAAAGGTTTATTTAAACCTGTGTTTCAAAAGGGTTCAGTTGACAATTATCAGTAACCCCGATAGACAACTCCATTAAAAAAAAAAAAGAATTTACTACTGCTCTTGAAAGCCGTTATTTTTTACATCGCTTTTTAGGAAGATAGATGAACAAAACATCGCGTTTCAAGCCATTTTGATCTGTAATTGAAAGGCAGGATCGGTTTGTATTCTCCTACGGCTTTTACAGAAGTTGCAGTGATCCAAAGTCGGGTTGCTGTGTCAGAGTGGCATTTTTATTAATGAGAATACAAAAAGCTTGCATATTCTTAGCCCTGCTTGAATTTAGTTGCTAAGCAACCGGTGTATGGTAATTCATCCGCGAAATTTAAATCTTTGAGAAAGGTTCGTGCGTTTTGCTGAATGGTCGCCACGAGGAAAACAACTTGTGGGACCCGCAGCAGCTGCCACAGTCTGGCCGCCCGGCCGTGCCGGGCCGAGCAGGGACCCGGCCGCCCCACCGCGACCGCCACCGCCCCACCTCCGCGCCCAGCCCTGCCCTCCCTCCCGGAGAGAACCGAGCTTTGGACGCCCGGCTGCCTCGGGTACCCCTCCCCCTCCGCCTCTTCTGATCCCGGATTTTCACCGGAGGCAGGCCTTCCACCTGACCCAGTCGCCCGTACCCGTAGGGCTTCGGGGTCCAGACTGCGAATTTCCGCATTCCCCTCCGCTCACGCGCACCCACATGCACACGGCACGCGCGCGCAAACACCAGCGCACACATCGTGCCGCCACGAGAATGACTGTTGCCCTCTTCCCAGACCCCTCTGAGGTCACTTCCAGAGCCAACTCTTCCTTGAGGAAGACCGGACTCATCAAGAACGCAGCCCACAGCCCGCCAGAAGGCCAGGCGGCCGCCTCTGGCCGGCAGTGACATCATAGGCTCCTGCTCGCCAAGCTCGCGCCCACATTTTAGGATACAGGAACAAACACGGATGTGAAATCAAGAATGAAAGAGAGAGTAATCTAATTAATAGGCCATGAGCCAGGCTAACAAAATCAAAGAATCTGATTACACAAGTACCCGTCCTGCTATCTCCGCCGCCCCCACCCCCAGCTCCTCCAGCCTGCGCACTATTTCCTTTCCTAGGCTACAAAGTTCAGGATGCAAACGCAGAGCCCTCTGCTTTCCTTATTGAAATCAATGTCAAGCCTGCCATGGGGATCCCGCACCCAGGAGGTCACATGGGTGAACTTCAGGCCCTCAGATCAGCAGCCCTGAGGAGCTGAGATGACCAACTGACCTATAGAACTTGGAGAGCCTGAGGGGTTGCCTCACACTTCTCAAATGCATCACTCTTAACAACAGCAGCAGCAGCAGCAGCCACAACAACAACAACAACACCAACACCTGTGCTGATTGCTTATGCTGTTAGTAGCTGGACTAGGACAAAGGGCTTCTCCACTCACAGTCATTTTACGGATCATCTAAAGTTTTTTCTTCAGTATAGCACAACTCTTCTTTTTTCACATCACCTGCTTCTGGGTCACCGCAAACTCCCAACTCTTATTACAACTCCCTTTCCCAACATAGATGTCTGAGCACAGTCAGGTATTAGGATATCACTGAAACACAGCATCTGCTCTAATGGTTGCAGCCAGTCACGTGCATTTCATGAAAGAAGCAAATTCTTTACTTTCTGTCTTTCTGCCTTAAAAAAACAATCAGGTCCACCTTTCAAATAATTAATTTCAAGTCTGCATCCAGTGCCAGTACTTGTTGCATCCATTTTAGAGTTGATTAATTACCCTGGAACTTGGGCAAACTACACTTCATGTGGAGAGAATGTTTCTTCCTTCAATTTAGTACTGAAAGCTACAAGTTATTAATGGATTTTACTCAATTTACATACAAATTAGTGCAAATATGCCCATCTCTTAAAGTACATTTTTGCATAAATATATAAAAGTATCATTTTTGATTTAGCTTGAAGAGGTTGATCATTTATTACAAAAATAAACGAATAAATACAACAATATATTGTTGCTTTCAACAGGATAAATACTTTACAAATATATAATTTAAAAAACAAATTTAATTGTTAAAATTATTTAAAATATTACACTTATCGATAAAACTATCAATAGTATATACTGCATTTAATATTAGAACCAATTATTCTCTGAATGTTCAAAACCATTCATACAAAACAGATTATGAGCATGGTCATGAGCAAACACTGGAGGCTATAGGGCAGCAGAGGCAATCGCTAAGATCAATAATGAACAGTTCTACCTGGAACAAAGAAGTAGTCCTTGGCTAAGTACTAAAAAAAAAAAAAAAAAAAAAAAAAAAAAAAAAAAAAAAAAAAAAAATCAGAGCAACAACAGCAAAGTGACTATTTTCAATACACCTTGAATGATTTATCGCACAAACTTGCCAGGGGAAAATGGTTGTGGCGGTGAGGTGACCGACGGAGGCTTGGACAACTGATCAAGAGCCACAGGAGACTGTAAACTGTAAGTGGGCCTAGCTTGAGATTAGCAAGGCTGATGGAACAGAACTTTGTCACTTTCCTTTGGGTTGGAAGGGGAGGGGGGGTTGGATTGAAATGGAGGAAACAAATGGGCGCTTTACGAAGCACAAGACACTTGCGCTGCAAAGGAACACAATGACCAAATTCATTAAAAAGATCTGGTGATATATAACAATATTTTCATTATTTACATGTGTAACAATATAAGCCTTAGCACAAAACCTCTCAGTTATATCTGCCCTCTTTTGTTTTTCAACCATGAATTTCATTTTGTAATTACATTCAAAGGGTTGATTAAAAAAATGGAGTGCAAGCATTAGCTCACTTTATAAAATGCAAATAATGAAACAAAATGGGTTTGCTTTCCTAGCTTCTCCAATTAAAAGTTACTCTGCTACCCCCAAATCAGGGATTCTTCCAAAGTAATCAGCAAAGTTTGCTTTTTAATAGAAAACAGTGTGAAATCTAATGTTAGCTCTTTTGTTGTCAGCTAAATCAAGTAAGTAGATACCTCCCAAAATTTTTTTAATAGACCCATTACTTGTCTAATCAACCACCACCATTCCCATAGGAAAAACAAGATTCCATCTCACGTGCCAGTAGTATCCACCACATAAAAACAACCTGACCAGTCCTCAGCTTTTCACGAGGACTTCTTTGCTTGCCTCTCTAGACACCCCCAAAATGGTGAACTTCTCCCCCACCCCCACTCCAGGTTGTAAATTTGCTGGGCATAGGGATTACAGCAGCAAGAGAAATAGGGAACAAGAAGGCAGAGAAAAGTAAATTGTGGTTTCTTGTCTTCATTTTTTTTCTTCTCTCTGTTTAATATATGTGGCCTTTTTCAGATTTCACAAATCAAAATGATTGTGATTTTTAGTAGGATTTGGTGTTTAAAATAATGCAACCCAATACATGGCCATCTGGCTGGGCTTGATTTATGAAAGTGACACAGGGCCTGTCTGGGAGAAATAACTGTTCCTTGCTGGTCTCACAGTTTTCAGGGTTTTTTAACCCCTGCATTGGTATCACAGGGAGAGGGAGTGAAGATGAGAGAAGGAGGAAAAAAAGTGAGTGACAGCTAAGTGAGATTGGGGGAAATTGGTCTATAAAATCATTGCTCTATCACTGCTAAATACTTTTTTTTTTTTTTAAGTACAATATATAGGGACTCAACTAAGCAGAGCCTTTAGCGTCTTAAGTACTCACAACCTGAGGCATTACACTTTCATTTCCCCACATTGTAAATATTGAAACATTAACTTGATCAATGTGACCACTCTGCAGGGTTTAGGTAAAAGGTGACCTAAAAACTAAAATCCCCAGCACCAGTAAAGAAGATCTAGAATCATACTGGGGAGAGAAAAAAACACAGAAATATAGAACCTTAAGTCTGAGTTGGTGATTGCACAGACAATATGCAGTGTGGACCATAATCAGGATTTTAGAACTATATTCTTTCATTACAGGGGGAAAAAAATCCCCAAAAGCTTAATAATTTAAATTTAATTACATATAGTTATTGACGGGAAGTAATTGATATCAAAATATTTTATCAGACTTATAGGCAACTCTTAACCACTATAGTCTTGAGAAAAAGAGAGAAGAGGAACATGTTGGAAGGGGGGCAGGAGAAGAAAAAAGAAGCTGAACTTGGGGGGAGGGGCTGTGTTAACCATTAATAACCAGTTGGCTCATTTATACTGGTGATATCGTTCAATCTTCCGATAAGAAACACAGGTATCTCCAAGAAAAGGGTTAATATTTAGGCAATCTCACCTAAAAATACTAAAGACATCCACTAAAATTAAGGGAGAGAAAAATACTGTGAATTTATGGATTAACGAGGAGTGACTACTATGTTAAAATACTAGCTGTCTCAGCAATGCCTATGCTTTACTCTAGATTTCCAAAAGTACCTTAAGTGGAGCAGGCTCTACTTCCTCAACGCTATTACTTAAGGATTTTCATTAGTAAAAAAATATTTCTTAAAGAATTCTTTTCTTCCCACACAGTGTTTACGCATCAGACACAGACTATTTCATTCTAACAAATTTATTTTCTCGATCAGCTCTTACGGAATCACTACTCAAATTAAATTACAATCAAATGATCACATCAAAAGATACCCTTATTACCTAACAACTGTCCATATTTTCATTTCATTTTGATTTGTGCTCGTCTGAAAAAAACACGTAATACAAGATCTGGGGAAAAATAAATTACCGTTTTGCAGCAGTTCATAAGTATTCTGAATAAAATATTAAAAGAAGTCATTTAATGAAAATATAAAGCAAATATTTTTAGATCAACAACGGATCTAACAATTCTATATTGCCGTCTTTTGAAAAGTCTGTTTATTAAAACCTACCAAAAACACTGCTTGGAAATGGCAGTATTATATAATCACATCCACAGCACCCATTCAATCAAAGTTGGCAACGGATTGAGGAGAGAAGTCCAGAGAAGTGCAGCGGCTGGTGCTCAGTCTTTCTAAATTCCTTTATCTGAGTCAGTCCAGAAATAAAAAATAAAAATATTAATAAAAAAAATATTAGCGGTGGAATCTTTAGGCATCGTCCACCCTGAATGGCAGCCGTCAAAGCCTGGGTACGCGGCCGGGCCTGGCTCGGCGGCCTTGTTGGCTGGGCCCCCGATCTGCTCCCAGTCCGCCCGCCCGCCCGCGACCCGACTCGGCCCGGGCCTCTCGCCACTCCTCAGCGGACGTCCCCCTCTCCCTCTGCTCCTTCCCGATGCTTTTATTTCCAAGGTTACTTTGAGGATACTTTTCTTTTGGCTTTGCTATTCAGTCTGTTAGTTTCAGAAGCTGTCAATATAATTATTTTTTTCCTGGAAACTGTTTTCTTTCCCCCTCCTTCCCATTTCAGAGTTGATTTGTTTGTTTCCAAATGACTTTAATATGGCCAAGAAAAACAGGGTCCCAGAGCACGGTGTCGTCCCCTGATGGAACCTGGCGCCTCTGTTTTCTCTCAGGTCGCTCCCAGGAAATAAAGTTTCCGTGGATCTCTTTAGGCAGCTATTTTGGGGAGAGAAAGTGAAAGGAAAGGGGACTCTCTCTCTCTTTTTATCAAAGAGGAGAAGACGAGGCAGGTGCTGTCCACCGCTGCCGTGTAGGTCATCTCAGGGTGGTAAAACCTCACGAGTGCAGTTTTGGTGCGTCAGGCATCTTCACCCTTCTTTAAAAACAAAAACAAAAACGAAACACCACCACAGTATAAACGAGATCTCATGATCGCCCCCTTTTTCTCTTCCGGTTTTGTTTGTTATACATGTATATAAAACAGTCTGGGTGTTTATTATGCTTTTTACTTTTTGGCCCCTCCTGCTTTGCACTGCAAAAATGCCTCCTTGGTCTGTCTCTCCCGCGTTCTCTCCTCCAAGGGCGGGCATGCCCGTCTCTGGGTGGAGGGGAGGGCGGAGGATGGGCCTGGGCTGGAGCCCGGAGCGGCCCAGGTGCAGGGTCGGCGCAGTGGCAGCGGCAACGGCGGCGGCGGCGGCGGCGGCGGCGGCGGGGGCGGCGGCGGTGCTGACGGCGGCTGCGGAGGCGGCGGCGGCGGCCCTCTTCGCGCTGCGCCCTGGCTTCACTGCACGCTCGTCTGCAGCCCGTGGTGCGGCGGCGGCGTGTCGGCGCTCACGGTGCCCACCTGCGAGTAGACGTCGTCGGGCGTCTGCTGTTGGATCCCGGGCGGCGTCATGCGCTTCTCCTTTTGGCGCCGATTGCAGAACCAGACCCGCACCACCTCCTTCTCGAGCTGCAGGCTGTCGGCCAGGTTGGTGATCTCCTGCGCGGAGGGCTTGGGGCACTTGAGGAAGTGGCTCTCCAGCGCGCCCTTGACGCTCACCTCGATAGAGGTCCGCTTCTTGCGCTTGCGGCCCTGCGCCGCGATCTTGTCGATGCTTGTGGGGCTGCCGGTGCTTGAGTCCGCCTCCTCCAGCCACTTGTTCAGCAGCGGCTTGAGCTTGCACATGTTCTTGAAGCTCAGCTGCAGGGCCTCGAAGCGGCAGATGGTGGTCTGCGAGAACACGTTGCCGTAGAGCGTGCCCAGCGCCAGCCCCACGTCGGCCTGCGTGAAGCCCAGCTTGATGCGCCGTTGCTTGAACTGCTTGGCGAACTGCTCCAGGTCGTCCGACGTCGGCGTGTCCTCGTCCGAGTGCGGGTCGTGGCTGTTGAGTCCAGGCCCCGCGCCGCCGCCGCCGCCGCCGTGGTGCGGGGGTCCCTGCGCGTGGTGCGGGTGCGGCGGGTGCGGGTGCGCGTGGTGGTGGTGGTGGTGATGGTGCTCGGCCAGCTCCGGCGTGTCCCCGCGCACCAGCCCCGGGTGCACCAAGCTCTGGGCTCCACCGCCCGCGCCGCCGCCGCCGCCGCCGGGCCCTGGGGGCGCGCTCAGCATGCCGTTCACCGTGAAGCCCCCGGGCTGCGAGTAGAGCAGACTCTGCGGCGGCGGCTGCTGGCCCCCGGCCATGGACGGGAGGTGCGCGGCGGCGGCTGCGGCGGCGGCGGCGGCGGCGGCAGCGGCGGCCGCCCCCCAGCCCCCAGGGTGGCCCTGGTGTGGGGGCGGCGGCGGGGGTCCGAGGTGCGGCGGCCCGCGGTGGTGCAACGCTGTGCCCGCATGCAGGTCGTCGCGTCCGGCGCCGCCCTTCACGTCGGGGCCCTGCGGCGGCGGTGGCGGCGGCTGCGGTGGCTGCTGGGGGCTGCCAGCCATGCCCACGGCGCTGCCCGACCACGGCGAGCTCGCCTCCACGGCGGCGGCGGCGGCAGCGGCGGCGGCGGCGGCGGCGTGGGGCAGGGCTGTGACCCACTGGTGCGCGTGGCTCAGCATATGGCCGCCGTTGCTGGCGGCCATGGCCCCCTGCATGAAGTCGCTCTGGACCATCTTGACAGAGGACGGGTCCCCCCGGTAGGCGCCCGAGGTCACGGCGGCGCTGCCCGGCTGCATGCCACCGCCCCCGCCCCCTGCGCCGCCCCCGCCGCCACCGCCGCCGCCACCCCCGCCGCCGCCAGCCCCTGCCGCGTCCGAGTGCACAATAGAGCCGGCCGCGAGCAGGCTGTTCCCCGGCAGGTAGGGGTTAGAAGCCGCCGTGGCCATGCCGCTCCGCTCCCGCCACCCCACCGCCGCCACCACCGCCGCCGCCGCAGCAGCAGCCGCGGCCGCCGCCGCCGCCGCCGCCGCCGCGCCCCCCGCCTCCCGCCTCCTCCCCCCCTCCTTCCCCGCCCCCGCCCCGGGCCCCCGCCGGCCCCGCCGCCTTCGCCGCCGCC